>NC_058501.1:2121212-2424242 GCF_020382885.2 Scatophagus argus
ATAGCTGGCTGTTAACTTTGAGAATAACTTTCAAACTGCATTTATTTGGAATAGAGAGTATGGTGGAAAAGGAGGACAGTACAGACTTTATCAGTTGATTAATCGAATAGTGATTTGAAAAATACTAAAATACTGTAAATATGTAAATACTGTATAATGTCAGTTGTAGCAAGAAGCCCACAGTGAATTTTCACCAGGTTTGCAGTTCCACTTAGCTCAGTGACATCTTTTACCATGTTACCTCTTCAGAGGTTACCTTTGTCAGCTTGTTGTTTTTGGCTTTATTGTCTGCAAAGTCTGCAAGAAAATGGTGCACTGAACAGTAAAGCAGTGTTTATTCTGGATGTGAAACCTTAATATTGAATAAAAGTTACTCCATGCCCTGGATGCATAAACTGGCACTTCTTTGCTAATACTTTTGACATAATAACTATGTTTTTACTGCAGTAGTAGCTCACCTTCAGTACTGCTTTACTGTTACTTTACAGTTGTGAGTCTAAAGAAGGGAGAACCATTATCAATGTTTGACCTGTGTTATTCCACCTTCTGTGAAGCAGCAAAGCAGCGTGCTGAGAGGAGCCCGGTGGGACGCTGACAACTTCAACTTGACAGAAATAGCCTTCCATCGAGCGTTGTGTTTGTGTGTGCAAATGCTTCTTACTGGGTCATTAAGCATATTTCTTTTTCAGTTCAAGTGTGGTCCTGTAGGTGTCGAGGAATATGTGCAGAAAACCGCACAGAAATCAGTTTTTCAGACTTGATGTACCTTAGCCAATGGTTCTGTCATGAATTTAACAACAAATTGATGCCAGTGTTCCTCTGACAAGCATTTTAGACAATTTCCTCAGGCCACGATCAGAATGGATGCTTTTCTCTGTCGCTCAAGTACAAACTAAGCTCACAGAAGCAAGTGTGACAACTAATACAGAGCGAGAAGTCAGTGGATGCAGGGTTTCTTGCATCATCCTTGTTGAGAAGGACGTTTGACAACAAGGAAAGCTATTAGGCTTGCTGAGGTATTCGGGTAATTTATAGAATTTATTATTGATTTCAATTCGACGTTTAAATACTGTCTTTGCAATTATTGGGTTTATATGTGGGTGAGAGCCGTGTATTGAAATCATTAAACCACACTGTGAGCTGAGAGAATTATAGGGGGGATTATGGAGTGCTTTGTACGACTTTGTGATAGCAGAAATATTTCATTAACACTTCAGCAGTCGTAGCAAAATTACGTTTTTTTGTTATATATTATTGGCAAATGTGTGTATTTGGAGATTTTTCTGCAATTTAACAGGGGGATTAGATTACCATCCAAAGTCTGACATTCACATGCACTTTCTAGTCCTACTGTCATGTCCTGGTCTTATGTGCCTTATGTGGACTAACTGTATGCTCACAAGACCAATAATAACTAGCTACATAGGGCTGGGCAGTAATTCAGTATTATCCAGTACTGACTTTTAATGGAGTTGCATAGTGAAGATATGATCACATCATGTTATCGTTATCGACTTCTGGAATGACCACTGAAACACCTGCCTAGCATATGGGTGGAAAGAGATTGACTTCCGACTTATAGAAACTGGCCCTGGTCATATTGGCAACAACCGATGACACCGTATATTATATCTCAGACACTTCTGGATAAATCTGGACGCGGCTTTCGTCTTTTTTGAAATGGACATCCAATATTCAAGCGACATCTCTATGCTTTTGAATCAGTATGTTCATATGTCACACCTTTCAGATAGGTTGATTACCCATCAGACATCAGATGGTATAATCATGGACAGATACACCAATGATGATCGCTGTAGATGGTGACTGCTCGGTCTGAGTTAGGACAAGTAGCAGGGGAGTTGGCTCAGGGAAAGCAGCTAGCAGACTTAACTAGCAAGATAATAGCAGGTCAAGACCTGAACCCAGCAACCTTGAGAGTCCTCTGCTTTTCCAGGGAGCAGTGTCCTCACCCAAGGCTTTGAAGGCACTTCCCGGCATGCCACTGACAAGGCTACGTTCCTTTCCTCACTACTGGAGACATATTGTTAGTCATGACAGAGTACATGCATGCAGATCTTCCAAAAGTGATCCATCTGCTGGATCCATTATTGGCCAGTTCATTTTGTCATTGCTGGTTATGATGGACAACAGGTGTTGAACAGAAATGCAGAGGAGAGGAAGCAGCAGGATGGCTTCAATGATGTATTGATGATAGAGACAAACACGCAGTCAGACTGATAGGTAGGTAGGTAGGTAGGAAGGTACCCAGGCAACAGGTCCAGATAATGTAAACTTGAAATCAAATGCAAAGATAAAAGCCAAAACAAAGCCACCAGGATGAATTGACAGAGTATGGGTAGGCATTGGCTGAATAAGTATCTGAGTGAGTGGGTGGGGAAGGTCAGGTGAATGCAGGGTTAGGGATTTTTACAGGGCAGGAATGAGTAGATGTGGGAGTGAAATAACTGGTACAGGAGAAACAGCCAGAGGGCAACTAGTGGACGGGAAGAAGAAGAAGAAGGAGAATGGCAGTGATGAAGTGTTTGAGGAAGTGGGACCTGTGTATGTATATGTAGCCATCATCTCTGGAATCAGAGTAATCATCTCAGCATTGTATGTCCTGTCATCAAACTGGTTTTCACTGGTCTCAGTAAAGTAAAATAGGCTGTGTCTTGACTTAGTCCGACTCCCTGGGAGGCTGAGCACAACACTCCCCTGGTGATTTGAGGTCTCTATCCAAGCATACTTGAGTCAGCTATAGGGCTGCTAACTGCATGGCTAACTAAGCTAATTAGCTAATGCCAGCTAGTAACTGCAGCCATAGATAGCAACGGCAAAGCAACATTTAATGGTCACTCCTGTTTGTTTTGATAACTGTTTGATATTTACACACTATATTTATCAAATATGTTATCCGAAATAAATGATAAAATTTAGGACCTTGGGGTTTTGTGATATAACAGTTAAGGTTGTTAGCCTTTAAAGTCACTGCTGTATGTTGTCACCGAGAAGGCTGTTCTTGAACATTTTATTGATTTTGGAAAACTACAGTTTCCAATGTGTGAAAACACCTTGACATCATCTTGTAAACAAACAAAATCTATCTTGGCGTTGCTCTTCACAGTGATTATGGCACCATGATCACTTGTGGAAATGAGAATCCTGGAGATCTGGAGGCAGTCACTGTTGGAGACACACAATAAGGTACAATAGCTCCCAGAGAGGGACAAAGTAAAAGACGGGGAATGGTTTAGACAGAGGAATTGGTGCATAGAGGGTGACAGAGTTAACGGGGTAGGGAGTTGGAGAGGTAATGGGAGGGAGGGTAAGAGTGACAGGAAGAGAGGAGCTGCTAGAACGAGAGGGAGAATGTGCAGCAGGTAGAGCCGCTAGACGAGATAAAGAAGAAATCATTCAGTCAATCAGCCCAGGCCCCAGTGCAATCATCAGATCTCATCTGTTTTCAAGAGCAATTCTGCCTTTTATTGAGCTGTTGTGCCACAAACAGGGAGGCTGCAATGGGAAACATTAACCCATGCAGTGCCACATGCACCTGCTACTGACATCAATGGGCTATCATTGTTACTGCTTAAATATGAATCAGTTTGTACTGAAACTGGCTGACCTGATGTTGTTTTCTTAATGAGGACAGACAGCTTTTGTTCATCCAGAGATAAATGCTCTTTCAGATTGCCTATACCAGGGCCTGAAAGCTCTTAACATATGAGAAATTATATTATCCTCGCTCAGGCCCTTTTCAAGTATGGACATGGCAGGTGTAATTCATAATTCATTGTCTCGCTCCCTTTGGAGTAGATTTTCTCGATCGATTCAGAGAAACCTACCATTTCTTTTTTTGCCACCGTGCAAACTGTGAACTAACATTAGACTCATGTCAAACAACTCTAGTTTTTGTCTCACCCATCACTCTGTACAAAGTTGTTTTTGCTTACTCAACAACCAAACAATGAAAATGATTTGAATGACATGGAAGGCTTTTCAAGACGTTGATTCTTATTTGTTTGCCATTTCAGTGCACTGTATTGTTTGCTGTATCGATGGTGCTCACCGTATTAACTTCACTGCCTAAGGTCTAACTTAGCTATCATGGTGTGTAACATTCCAGGTGGAACTTTCACCTTAGACTTTAGGTCTTTCTAAATACAGAGGAGGCTAAATTAGAACATGACCAGTTAAACTTGGGAATCGAAACTGTTGAGGATGGGAACCATTGTTCTTAGTTGACATCTCCACCTCAGCTCCACTCTTGTGACTACACTTGTTGACTTTGTAAAATATGGATGGTTCTGAAAAGTGAAGCTAACTCGGAAATGTCTTAGACATTCCTTCGTTTGGCCAGCAGGGGACGACTCAGCTGTGTCCCGTGTATGTAAGCTTATGCGAAAATGTCCCTACTTCTTTCTTGATTTATTACTTAAGTAAACAGTTTCCTAAGGGTTTATGGTTATAGTTGCTAGTTTCAAGTGTTCCTCAATACAGCGTGATGTTTATTTTGTACATTTTTGTCCCAATTACAGTAAAACAGATGATAAAGCAGTGTCTGCTTTAGAGCATGTCTGCCTTGTGACAGGCAAGTCACTTCCACAATGTGTGATTGGGTCCTCGATCTGATGCAATCAGAACATGTTCATCAGCTCCACTTTCTTGCCTGAATACGGTGAGTTATTTTTTTACATGTTTGTGCTTGTGTTTCGTCCAGAAATGGGCCGAAAAGTCAGTGGCGAAGTGACCAAGCCTACCTATGGGTGCCAGGTGACCATCCAGTCGGAGCAGGAGAAGCAGATGATGAAGATGTACCGCAGGGAGGAGAAGAGAGAGAGGAAAAGAGGCAAAGGAACAGATGACGGCGACTCTTCAGATGCTGTCATGCCCTTTGACCCCAGAGAGATGAGAGCTCAGCGGTATATCACTTCCAAAACTTTTTCCCAAACTTTCCCTTGGTCACTTTTCTCCCCCATTTGTCTTTGTCTTTCCGTTTCCTTCTGTGCTCTTAGGTATCAGCACCAAAACCAACAAGCTTCTGCATTTTTCATGACACCCCCCCCCCCCCCCACTCCAAAAGAAAACGGCACAGCAACACATCAGCTTGTCATGTCTTTTTTGTAGGGGATTTTTCAGTAAGTTTAATTTGAGAGGATGAAGAAGAAGAAGAAAAAAAAAAAGAGCAGCGATCTGTTTAATTAAAAACTTAGCATGGCCAAATTCAGCCCGGTGTGAAGGGAAAGATTAGCAGAGGTAAGCCACTTTAGGAACGAACATAATGCCTCACATCTGTGCCTCTTCGTTTGAATCATCAACTGCACCATTCTCTCTAAAGCAAAAATATGGATGGATATGAGGGTTCATGTTCGGACCCAAGTGGTTTCAGATGTGACATTGTGCTGATGTTTTTGTTGAAATGACATTGCTGTTTATTCCTTCCTTCCTTTACTTTGACAGAACACTGCCACTGACTTCTTTCTTTGACCTCAAGGCCTTTTATCTGCAGTTGCTGCCTGGGTTGTTCATCTTTGGTATGTACTGTGTCTCCTCATACAGGGAGCAGGCCTTACTGACTGCACGACGTGAGCCTGTACTCAGCAGAGAAAGAGTGTATGAACGCATTCGATATCCCAATGTCTACGACAGCTATGCAGAGGCTACAAAGTTGCCTGCATTTGTTGGAGGAGCAAGGGTGAGGCTCTGAGTGAACCGTTTTAGTCTCTGCATTGTGTGTGATAATTCATTTGCTTTGCATATTTAACACAAATTTAGAAATGTTCAAAAAGAGCGGAAAGTCTTAAGGTGAACTGATGTGTGATCCTAGTTTCTTTTTGATTGTCTTTTCTCACTCTTTTTATTTATTACTACACACAGTGAGGGTCTTTAGTCTGCTCTTATACCACACCACAAAAACAGACATATTACCCAGAAGCTTTAGCTTAATCGTCCATTTCTTAAAGATGTAGACTGCTTTTAAAAGTTGGGCAAAGCACAAGATTGTTTTCAGATGGATTTAATCCATCATGACCTCCTATCATTTTTGATGTTTGGTTCTATTATACTGATTTTATACAAATGCTATATGTATTATCTGATTGTTTTAACCTCAGTTGTAAATTGTGGTTTATGAAGACCTTGTCAAATAAAAAACAGTAAATTCTTATTGTCGACTGTCAGAATCCAGACTGACTATATCATCCCTTCCTATACTACCCTATAGTGAATCTTCCACAGTTCCACAGACTACAGTGTGACAAAATGTACTACAAAAAGCACATCTTGTCATGCCGTGAATCACATTAAACATACACCACACAATACAACAAAAGTGTGCCAAAAATCAAATCAAAAATTGTAATCACTTCCTTTTTATTTATTGCATCATTGTATTTTTATTATAGCATTTATTGGACAGTATGGCAGCTTATCATCTATTTAATTTAGCCTTTACATGCTGTACTTCACATATATGTATATGTTCAAACATGTACCGATTAGATCAAAGTGTGTTTGGTCTCTTTTGTATTTCAAGGGCGCCTGAAGGATATAGGAATTTCAAAAACTTATTATCAAAGTATAGCTGAATTCTGATATAGTAAATATTGTGACTTTGAATACCTCTCCAGGTTTCACACTGTTTTATAATCCAGGTGTGTTATAGTTGAGTCTTTGAGGTCACTTTTGAGTTCTGGGTTTTCTCCGTCTCTGTGTGTGACATTCAGATGCTGCTACCCGAGGGAATCCGCAGAGAGAACAGTAAGATGTATGAAGAGGTGGAGATCCCACCCAACGAACCCATGCCTATTGGCTTTGAAGAGAAGCCTGTCTACATCTCTGAACTAGATGAGGTAGGAGCCATTGTGTCCCTGCCTTTGAATTTGTGGGTGTTTGTGCATTGTGTGTGAAAACGCGTGTGTGTCTGTACACTAGAGTTAGATTACAGTTTTTGTTTTGAAGAGTGACATTTCTAAAGTCAGGACAGTCTGTCTGTGCCGACTCTGCTGACAAACAGTGTTTACCAAAAGTTGTATTATTACAACTGTGGCCGACTGCAAATGTGTCGTGAGCTTACATAAGCCACTTTTCTTTTCTGCCTGGAAGCTTCAGTTCATTATGAATCTGTAATACAGTAAACAAGTCCATGAACTCTACCGCAGTACCAAAAAGTGGCCAGCTAAAGGTAAAGAAAAAAGGAGAAGAGGAAAAAAGAAAACTCATGCTTGTTGTCACCTTGAGGTTGCCAAGCAACCATTGTTGAATCCAGAAAATCAAAAAAATTGTTATTGGCCAAGAAATACATGTGGTTTTAGCAGCTAACTCTCTGTGAAAACACAGAATAAGGCCGCTTAAAGAGGTGAAGTTCTCCACAAGGTAAAGAAGCCCACAGTTTATTTACACTGCCGATGGCTCTGTTGTGCTAATGTGTATATATCACCCTTGAGTCTTGGACGCGTTAATGTAGAAACCTTTTTGTCTGTTGTATGATAAGTGGTGTCTCTGCCCTCTCAGACAGCGCATTTCACTTGATATTTTGAGTTGTAGTTATTAAAAACTTTCATTACTGCAAATGCATTCTTAGCTTGAGACTTGATCAAAACACTGAAAGTCCAGCAATGCATTATCTTCCCAGCTCTGCATATCAACACTGTGCAAATTTGAAGTACATTTGTATGAACAACAAGACGTGTCTGCTTGTCTGTTCGGCTACCAGGAGGCCCCTGTTATCCTGCATCTCAGTGAACAGGAGAGGACTGTGGCTGTAATAGCCAGTGAGTGATGTTCCCTCTTAATGGAAGTGCTGTAGCTCTCTGCCGGCTGTCAGTCGACACAATGACCCGTCAGTCTGGCTGACACCTTGACTGACAAACCCACAATCATACTGGTACATACATCCCCCTGGCCTCTGGAAGGTTTACCCAGCCACCACTGGGACATGTCTGAAGGCAGCAGATTTGAAAAGCAAGAATTCAGTTTGCTCCCACCCTTGGTGAAGAGGCATGGAAAATATCCCACACACATCGTTGTCTTTGAAAGACTCTGCTCTCATCCTCTCTGCCAAAGTGGGCTTTGTAATCCATCACTACTGTATCACTAGTGAAGATGCAACAGTGCAAAAGGTCAACACTTTTTTTCTCAGAGTCCTGGCCTTTTGTTGATGAAGGCCCTAAAGTATGATATCCATAAACCTCAGAGGCATTTTGTCACACTTCAGGGGACTGGTGTAACTGCTCACCTCTCTTAACCTTCCTGTCACTCATGCTAATGAACATCATAATAAACCTGCTCCAGCTTTGGGGTGTGTGTGTGTGTGTGTAAGTAAGTGACTATTTGTGCATGTGTTTTGTGCCATGACAAATTGATAAACGGATGGTTTAATCACATCTGCACTGTTGCTCTTGTTGTTTTCGCAGTATACCATACTGGCTCAGGTGTGTGTGCATGTGTGTGTTTGCACCGCGAGTGCTGTAGTCTCTTCCATACTGTCAATTTCAATCTTCATCAAATTGATCTTTGAGGATTTAAAGATAAATTCTGTCCCCAGTCAAGATCGCTGTACAATCAAATTACATTTTGTATATATGAACACCAGTGGTAATATCCATGGCTTTCTTCCTTTTACTTTGGATGCTTTGTTTCTGCATACTAGTACTTCTAGCTTTGACAGCTAAAAGCAACATTGTAAAGCTGAGCTTTCAAGAGACCACACATAATAGACTCTTATATCTTATGTAGCTTGGAAAAGGAACCAGAGGCCCTGCATGAAAATAGTTAGGGCTGTAAGCTCAGCTAGTTAAATAAGTCATGGATTTTCAAGACAACTCAGCCTGAACACAACATACCTCTAGTGAGAGTCGTGAATCACTTCAATCATCGTAGTCCACAAAGAGCGTGATTAGCTGGAAAGAGGTCGTGTGTGAAGAGCAGCGTGAGCAAAGGCATAGAATCCATATTTTTCTCATCTTGTCTGGAACTGAATTAAAATGGCACAGCGTATAAAACAAAAACAACTGTTAACTGTCAGTGTCAACTCTCTGCAAACTCAGAGATATCAATGTATCTTTTTTATTCCATGCATTCCAAAAATTCCATTTGTCTGGCAATCTTTAGCTTGCAGTTTAGTGTGTGTTATGCTAATAGTTGCTAATGTAACCCTGAGCTTCTAGCCTCCAGCAGAGATGAGATGTGGCCTACAGAGGTCTCTTAATCTCACTTTGAACTCGACACATTCATGTATTTTTCATTTTCAAACCCGTGGCCTTCAGCCCATCTGACGCTGGCTCGAGTGACATCACGTAAGGACGTTCAAATTTCACACATAGCTCCCTCTGAAGAGCGCCTTTTTTCACATAGTACTCCTCGACACCTGCGAACAACCTTTCGCGCATAAAATCAATGCAGCTTTCCTTTATTCAGGTGTAAAATTGTTCTCCATATTGCTTTCTTTGCTTTAACTTGTGGTTGGACAAAATGCTGGCTGCTGTCAGCTGGAACATATTCAAGGCTTCCCCCACCACCTCCCCCATGTATGTAAATGTGAACTACAATGATAGACACCATGTTGAAAACATCCTTGTACTTGAAGTACGCTTTGTATAGTTCCAGCAGAAGACATTCCTGGTCTGTTATTCGATTATAGCAATACAACCTTTGTCTCAGAGTCTTAATGGTTTATGCACACAATAATGTCACATCATGAGATGTCAAAGCACTGCAGATAGTCATCACAAAGCTCAGAGCAGAGCAGATTGGAGCAGTGCCTTTACAACAGTTATGTTAACCGTTGTACAGGGTCTACACATGCAGTGGTTTTTTTGGTTATTATCTGTAATAATGACGAGGAGTGCTGGCAGTCCAGGATCACAGGACAGGTGAAGAATCTAAGAATCTTTGAGATAAATGCATAGATGAAGGATTTGCAGGACCTGTTCTGCTGTGTTTTCCATTATTTGGGAATATATAGGAGACTCAACTATTTGCAAGAAAAATAACAAAGAATATTACATTTTAATTATGCTGTACAGCGCAGTCGATTTTTTTGTGCTATCAACCGTTCATCCATTACTGAATTCCTGTCCAGGCTTCTCCTGCGAGGATTTAAGCCTAAACAATCTAACTAGGAGCTGAAAGAAATTCTCTGCGGATCCATCTTTGTCTTTCCAAAGGGCTTATCTCTTTTTTTTCTATCAGTTTCTCCCAGGCTCACCAGCAGTTTCCCTCCCTTCATCTTTGAAAGTCTCTGTGTAACTGATATAGATTGATATGGAACCTCTTCTGCTGAGCGATGTGAATTAGCCTCAGTCAAGCAGCGGCTCTCTTCATTAACTTAAGCCTGGGCAACTGTGGAACAAAGTGCCCCACTCTTCTAAAGCGCCAGCACACAATGCCTAATAAGTCTTTACGTGCTATTAGGAAGCCTTTGAAATGCAGGCCGAAAAGTCTGACGCCCCCCCCTCCTCCTCCTTCCGTTTACGCTGAGTGCCGATTGTCATTTATTGAAAGCTGTAATGGGAAACAGGGCTGTGCGGGCCCCAGTGCGGCTTTAATAGCTCTGTGAAACATTAAAAGTGGGGAATTTATTAGGGTGCTTTTTAACTAATGAATCAGGGTCTAGGCGTCTCGCACTTGCCACTGTGGTAAAAGCCTTCCTAATTTATCCGAATAAATATGTTACTCAGTGTGTTGTGAGTGAGAGCAAGTGCCACTCTTTAGTAGTACTGATGAACCCGAACACGTACAGAAACATACACTGCTGATGTACCTCAGAACACTGACGGCAGAACGGACAGTCCAACTCAAAAATAGATGGGAGCCTTAACAGCTCGCGCAGCTTCGCTTCCTATCAACGGCTAATTGATAGGAATCCACTCAAGCTGCAAACGCATTCTGAGAAACGACATGTTACCGCAGGGAAACGGCTTCTGGAGGGAGAGGGATTAAGGAACGGAGAAAGCTTTTCTCTTTAGCTGCCACAGGAGAGCACGTAGTGGGCGTAAAGGCATAAGTAGCAAGTAACTCCTCCCTCCCAATTTGTATTTATATGTGTGTTTATACTGCTCGACACTTAAAATGTTATTTCATAATTTTTTTTCTCTGTGTTGTGCGTGTAGCGCTCATCCAGACATTTATGGTGTCAAATACAGTCAATGTACAAAAAGAAAGACGTGAAGGAAGTGTTCACCGTCGCTTACAGTAGTTGAATACAAATCAGAAAAATAAAACAGCAAAGTAGTATTGAATGGGATTAATTAGAGAATTAAAAATAATGCAACAGGCAAGGCATGATTGTTGTGTTATACTAATGCAGTTAGTGCTGTGAAACATTATCCTGAATTTGTCAAGATAATATAAAGAGAGTCTTGACTTTGCATTGACAGCAAACAGGGTCAGTAGGGCAGAAAACAAAATTAAACTAAAAAAATGATCAAATATAGTTTCAAAACAAGTGGAAGTAAGAATGAAAACCTGTCTATAATGTGTTCTTCAGTGCCTTTTTCGCTCTCTGAAGTTGAAGTTAATAAAGGCTGGCATGAACCAGTAACCACCTTTCATTAAAAATTTGTTAAGGGGAACATGGAATTTCCTGTACTTTAATGGCTCACTTGGGAAATTCAGCATAATGTGCATTTTTACAGCACTAATTCCATCAGTACGGCTGAACCACATTCACTGCTCTGACAAAAGAACATTGTAAAAATGTACTGTTTCGTTCACCAGTCATTACCATTTTCTTTTTTCAATTAGTGTAAAGCTAATGGAAACAAACCCCACTTAAACACTTACAGCTGAAGTTTCACATTAAAAGTCCAAGAAAAGGAGAGTTGTTGAGCTTTAAACGGCTTAAGATAAGAAAAAAAAAAGCAAAACTTGTGCATGAGGATGGTATTTTTTGTCAAACGCAGACTTTCATTTAAATGAATTTAAGGAACCAGGCCCTTGTGTGAATACACTCGGTGGTTCAGCCAGATTTCTTTCCCGTCCTTGGAGGAGAGTACAGAGATCTGCAATGGGAGCCCTGCTGGCCCAGCATGGATTTGGGGTTGCTTCTGGTTAATGGCAGGTACAGGAAATGGAAAAAAAAAATGGGGCTCAAGCAACAGAACATTAGACACTGTTGTGCCTACATGTTCACAGGGAGCTGTGCTGATCCTTGAACCTTTGCTCCCAGAATAGGCTGAATTCTGCAGTTTTTTGCAGATTTAACAGCTGCATGTTCATGCTGTGAATCTCCTGTTCCGTCATGTTTCAAAGGTGTTTCTTTGCATGCTTTGTGACATAATGCAGGACCCTGCTAGAAATAGTCATGAAAAGATGGTTGGAATGTGGCCATAAAGGGACGCACATGATCAGTAACCATTCCTAGAAAGGCTGTGACATTCAGTCAGTGCTCACTTTGCATTAACTGACCTAATGTGTGACAAGAACATATTGCCCACACCATTTTCACTCCACTGTCAGCCTGAGCCGTTGACTTAAAGCAGGATGGCTTCGTGGATTCTTGTTGTTTACGCCAGATTCCGATCCTGTTAGCAGAAATTCAATAAACAAGGATCGTTTTCACAGCCTTTCACTGTTCAGTCTGTTTTGTGTTCTTACCTGACAGGAGGACTGTTGTGACCACCCACTTCATTATTCCATGTGTTTTGTGTGTTAAGAGATGCCTTACATGCATGGCACATCTGACAAGTGGGATAACTTGAGTGACTGTTGGCTTCCTGTCAGCTTTAACCACACTGGCGATTGTTGTCTGGCTTGTCATTAAGAAGATTGTTTTTTTTGTTTTTTTTCCCCACCTCCTGTTGCTCACCGAGATGTTTTTTGTTTTTTTGCACCATTTCCTATGAACTCCAGATTTGTGTGATCTCTCACGAAATCAGCAGTTTCTGAGATACTCAGAGTCACTCCTCTGGGCACCAATCTCAGTCCGCAGTTCCACAGGCCACTTAGATCAATTTTTTTGAAACCTTGTCAGGTGATGCAAAAGATATCTTCTGTTTCCTGTATTGGTTGGCACCAAACAATGACAGATTTTTTGTTATCTTTTTTTTTTTCTTTAGCAATGTGCTCAGTTTTTGAGGATAATTTGAGTTCATATTGAGCACTTCACAGCACAACAAGCTCTGTATGGCTTTGAAGAAAAACAAAGAGGGAGTATTAATAGGGGACAGCAAGTTACTGCGGTGTGGCCAAAGATGTCGCATTTCTGCAAGTTTGTGTTCTCTTTCTTTAACAGCTGTTTGACAAATGAATCATCCTGTCTCCCTGTTGTTGAAGGTTGCGTCTGTCTGCTGTGTGTGCCCTTGTGCAAACAGGCAGCGACACACAGAACAAGAGAGGCGCAAGTTTTAATCCCTTTATGTTTGCAGAAGACATCCACTTTGTTCACCTGTAAGCTTTAACGGTGCTTTGTGGGCATGTAGTCAAAGTGCAAGGCAAAAAAACTGCAGACTGCCTGACTGTTGCCGTGTTCATTTCTACTGTGTCACACTCTGTTAGATCTCTCCATTGTGACATGTCCAAGGTTTGTCATCATTATCGACATAACTCTAATCACATTCCCATATCAAACAGCGTTTTATTGGTTAGCCGTAGTAACAGGTGCTGTTATCATTGCAGTATGTTCCACCATCAGCACCCTCACTCAGCATGCTTTGATTCTCCTGCCGGTTGACAGCTTGCCCTCTTCTTTCCTGTGCAGGAAGCAGCCAGTGTATGTGCACAGACCTGCAAAAGATGATGCAGAACCAAACAGCCCTCCATCCATAATTAATCCACCTTGATTGCATTTCCTAATCCAGTTTTGATGTGGTTCCCCTCACAGCACACAACCGTGGCTCTGTGTGTTTGCCTAGACTTGCTAAGCAGCAGCCTCGAGCCTTCAAGGCTTCTTTGAAGGATTCAGGAGTTTACAATCCTGTCTGATGGAGTGGCAGAACTCTGAAATGGCGAAAACAGTAAATCACCTTAAAAATCTACCTAATGTCTGTCAGCCACTGGAAAAAAAAGCTCTGCACTGTGTTTCTTTCAGTCTGTAAATAAATTAGACGTGTGTCACTTCATCAAATGTAAATTTTGATGGCTCATCATTTTACTCATAAATTGAATGGACGCTACTGCGCTTTTGCCTTTTTATCTGCCAGTATTAAGAATGGCAGATAAACATAAAACAGTCTAAAAGGCAAATTTTAATTAGGCAATTAATTAGGAAACGATAAATTATAATGTGAAAAGATTTTTGGCAAGTCATTTCTGACCTAATTGTGAAAAAAAAACCTAATTTGTTTATTAGAGCGCCGCCTTGAGGTCAGCAAGTGTTTTTTGCTGAACAAAGAAGAAGAAAAAGAACCTGTGATCGCGTGTGTTGTGAACAACTCTGTGGGTATTATTTAAGGTTTGAACTTAGAACTTTGAACTGAAAAATCAGTTCTGAATAATAAATAACTAAAATTACATAATGGGAAAGGAAAAGAAGCCACAGCACATATTTACTTTAAATGTTTGTGTGTTTCAAAATGTAAATAATTAGCTGTATGAAGATGATGAGACTGAGTTGCAGGATGGGCTGCACTGTGTTTATTCAAAGATTTTGGGGCTCACAAGGCTCTCGGTGCCTCTTCAGCAGGTGCTCATGGATGAAGTGATGGATTACCTCCCTCTTTGCTATCTCCATCCTACTCCCGGCTCTCACTCTCCCTTTTTTGTGCCCTCTCCCCCTCTTCTTCCTGCTGCTGCTGTTCTGTAGGGAAATGAATGGGCCTCCTGTTTGCTGCGTCCGCACCGCACTCTGTCAAACTCCACCATGCATCTGGTGCGGAGGGTTGGTGTGCGTGTGTGTGTGCTCAGCATGCACGTGGATCCATAGGACTGGCTCTGGGATTTACGGTGTGTGTTTGTGTGGGTGTGTTTGGCCAGGTCATTTAGTACTCTGCATGCAGGCTTGGAGCAGGCTGATAAGCTGTTTGCAAAAACTGGCAATTAAAAGTTGATCAGGCTGTCAATTCAAATGGAATGAAATGGAACCAGAAAGTAATTAAATGGATGGCATGAAAATGACAACAATTATATCTCTTAGCTTCCCATTACAGATTCACAGAGGAATTTAATTAGTTTAGGAGCTCATATTGTGACTCATATAGTAAACACACAATAACACACAAAATGGTAGCTACCACAAAAACTGATGCCTGCTTCTTGTGTATACATACAAACTGACCATCTCAGTTTCAATATTAAACCTACAGACGGGCAGGCCAATGGATATGGACAACACTGGTGGCCAATTAGTGTGTTTTAAGTGGCTAGTGGATTGGCAGGATATTCCCAGTCCCCCCAGTTCGCCCATATGGCCGTAGGCTGTGTATCCGTTGTGTTAATGAGCCTGTCAGCTTCCATCCCACTCAGTCTGGACCAGTATGCACAGTATGTACTGCTGAGGACGACTGCTTATGCACTGTATATAGACTGGATACTATCTCTGTGTCTTTATAAGGAAACGTTTGCTCAGTCTTTCTCATCTCATGTACAGCCAGAGATGCTCATCGCCGAGCATCTTCGTCCTGAAAATGTTGTGTGAGACGACAGACCTGCAGGAGCCAGCTGGGTTTTAGAAATTGGTTCGGCCCCAGACTGAAACAGCTGCTCTCATTAGAAACTTTATTTAACCCGGCTGCTCAAAGGTTGAACACATACATATGTGTGTGGAGTTATATTGGCCAGCTGGGCTCTGCAAAGCTTTCACTCTGTGTTTTAAAACCTGGGGCCTTGCTGTAAATATGGGGATGATTTCGACTGAATGTAGCCAGAGACAGTTATGAGGACTGATTTGCAACAAAGCGGCAAGTTATAACTACTTATGCTCCAGTGGGTTTCGGTGACTGGCTTCAGAAATTTGGCTGGAACAAAACATTAAGCTCTTGCAGGCCTCTACTTGAGTGCTGTATCTGGGGAAAAGAGAACAGATGAGCCTGCTGGCTCTGGATGTGTTCTTTAAATTTCTACCTGATAGAAGTCTAATCAACACCCATAATTAACTTGGCATAGCTTGGTGACGTCAGTTTTTTCCAGTTTTTCCTGACTAATGTAAAAATGACAAGTTATTGATTGATTTATCAGCTGTGATTTACCTCAGCTTGTCTTTTAAGAATTCCCTTGTGGCAGGATTAAGGCCACCACAACATCTTTGGGTCCAGTTGGGGACCTTTGTTTGCTCTTTGTCCGCATTTGTCTCTCCCCTAATTCCCTGTCTTTTAAGGCTAAAAATACCCCCCCACCCCCAAAAAAACTTTTTTCATTTATCATTGTTATAATCATTGTACTTACCTAATCGCTTAGCTCTGGTAACATGGCAGCATTGCTCAAGAAAAGATTCAACAGGTCAGTAGTGAGATGATCTGACATGAGATGATGAGATGATGATGATCTAGTTGAGCTAATCCAAATGATCTAAACCATCTCATGGTTGTACAACTGACATTGAGGGCACCTAAAATGTTTCTAACAATCTCTTATTACAAAGGAAAAGTAAATGTTGAATGAAACAACAAACAGTTTGATATTAATTTGATAGCTGACTGGTTTTGACTGGTCTTTCTAGTGATTCCCTCCCATTCCATCCTCTCAACAACAACACTTATTCTGGAAAAGTTTGTACTCTGTGTAAGACATAAATTAAAAAGTATTTGATAATTTGCTGATCTTTCCAGCATATGCTCAATTGAAAACCGTGCAAAGGCAATATGTATATAGTGTTTGTTTATATATATATTTGTCGATCCATCAATTTTTGTTAATATGCGTTTAGATTGAATTTGATGCCAGCAGCACATTTCAAAGGATGCGACAAAAGACTGGGAACAAAAGATAAAAGACCTGTTTGGAACATTCGCTGGTACCATATGATAGTATCATGACTGGCTACGAAAGGAGCATCCTTGAAAGACTTGTTCACAAGCAAAGATGAGACAAGGTTCTCCACTTTCTGAAACAAATAATTGTATAAATTATACATTTATAAAAACCACTGGCGATAAACACAGTCTGTTGGCACATTATTGCATTCTGGTGGATGGCAGTGGCTCGGAAAATGAACCCTAAGTTGTTGCGTGCTGTGGATATCTTTAAATGAATCAAAATCACACATTAGATTAGTTTGCTCTAACTTCAGGCTATGTTTTGCATGGATTCTACTGATTTCATATTTCTAATTTCTAATCATGGCATTCATGAAGCAGTTAGAATGTATTTTAATCAGTTTCCAGTTAGATTTTATGTTCTCAGAAGAAAGAGGAAACTGTTGAACAGACTTTACACTAAACAGGATCTCCTCCAATTTATAAGGTGAAGAAAATAGAGGAAGGCGTGAAGGACATGCTCGTGGTGCACAGAAGAAGAGCACCTTGGGGCATTGAAAATCTCAGTAGAAATATTGCAGTTTTAGTACAAGATTATCTGTCTGCTGAAATTCTTGATGAGCAAGGTTTGATCCTATATGCTAACAGCTGCATAATGTCGATTTCAGTACAGTAACTACCTCCCAACAACACTGACATCATACCCTCGAGATAAGTTTTGGCAGGCACAGCTGGCTCTCCAATTGGAAGTTTTGTGTGCATACATTAACATAACAATGATGCCAGAGAGGTTTTAAATAGCGAATATAAAAAGCACTGAAGATTTCCAAAGATCATTAAATTATAGCAAATTTCTATTTACAACATGTGTGCTTTACCTCAAGGTGAATACTGGGGCTGGCATACATTTGCATGAATTTGCATGCTTAAGGAGCGCGGGGACGCTGGCTTTTCGTTACAAACGGACAAAGTCGATAAATCAAAATGAGGACCAGCCGCTCAAGTGATTGTTGTGCCTCTGTGGTCACCACAGAGACACAGGGATGAGTGTGCAGAAGCCTCGCGAAAAAGGGTGAAGCTTGGTGGTCCATAATTCAAAAATGAATATTTATAAGTCGGAGCCCAGCGGACTTTGCCTTGGGGGAAATAATTGGGTAGACAGGAGGAGACTAGAATCACCATCTTTGTTCAGAGAGAGTAGAAGCAGCCCTGCAGTCATCATGAACAGCAGCATCCATACTATACCTTAACTTGTTCAGTCATCATGAGTGCAGTCAGTGGCAGCCTGCGTGTGGAGTCTGACATAACGAGGCTTATTTTGCTATTTTTCAAAACTGGTTTTCTGCTGGCTGTTGGCTGGTGCAGAAAGCTTCAAGTAAGTTGAGTAAAACTAATTGGATGACTTAAATCACGCATAAACGGAAGATAAAATGAAAGTCAAGGCTGTGGATTAACTGTTCCCACTAGGAGCTCACGTAGAGTTTTAGGAGGAACCAGTCCAGGTTTAAAAGCACCACTTAAATCAACAATCCTGAATTGGGAGCAGGACACATAATATGTAATTTTCCTCGCCTGAATTTCCTTTTCAGCGCGGCATCTGATCCTTCTGCCTACCACATGAATCTTGTTTTGACAATAGTGAGATTAAACCTTCCTGAGTTCCTGTGGTTTAATGTGCCTATTGTGCCTATACAGTATGTCTCTCTCTGTTTACTTCACAGCATTATTTTGAAAATTGTAGATATTATTTTGTTGTGATAAATCTACTGAAAGTTGCTGAAATGTCTTTCTAACTCTCTTTCCTTTCCTTATTATTTTTATATTATATGTATATAAGCCCCTATGAAACTTTGCGGTAAAGTGTCTCAATATCTACAACAAATTGTAACAGAGAATGGACAGTGTTGACCTGTTCAGCACACTTTGGACCAGAAGTGCTGTGACATTGGAGGGAGTGAGCTGTCCTCCCTTAAATAATAATCAATCATTTGTTTCCTTCACTGTCCTCAAAGGGTTGTTCACCTTTCTCTCACCTCGGCTCATTGCGTCTTGTGGAAAGAGGAACTCAAAGTTTTGTATTGATAAGCAGAGAACAGTGCTTGTAATTTTTACTTGCACTCTCTCAAAACTTTATATAATTGTAAATATTTTTTCAGATTCAGACATATCTGTTTTGGGAAGCACACTCTAGTCACACTGTGGAGCCCTGATGCTGAACCCTTTTTACTTCCTGGTGATCAACATTTGAAAAGGGTAAACCATCATAATGGCACAGTTGCACTGTCTCCAAAAGTGTTGACAGACTGCAGCTTAATGATTGTGAGTCTGGAGACCTGAAAATGAACTCAAGGTCCCTTGGAGTTCACCAACGGCCTCGGCGATGGGTGGAATAGGTTTTTAGACGTGATTTCTGGGCAGTTAAATTTTGTTTCTTTTCAGATAATATTTGGACAGAACTGGAAAGCTTTGAATGGCCGTGATCAACTCCTTGTCCGTTTGCCAGGTGGAGATGTTGTCTAAGCGTGGACATCAAGAGCCAACTTTTTGTTGACCGCAAACACATCAGCTGAGTTTCAGTGTTTTGTCTAGCAAATGACTGGCAGATTCTTGGTATGGCTGGGAATCAGCAGCCTGTATGTCACAGAACAGCCATACCATCGCATATGTATGTATACATCAGCGTCTGTGCCAGGCTGTTCAAGAAGAAGAAGAAGAAGAAGAAGAATCACTTTATTGACAGTATATATATTTTTACATACACACACTGAATTCGTCTTCTGCATTTGACCCATCCTTAGTTGAACACACATGCAACACCCGGCAAATTACATGCAGTGAAACACACACAGGAGCAGTGGGCAACATCAAGCGCCCGGGGAGCATATTGGGGCCTTGCACAAGGGCACATCAGCCGGCTAATGGGGGGGGGGGCATTTTTCACATTAATCACTCCACCACACCCAAATTTTTCCTGCCCATCCGGTGGGGGAATCGAACCGGTGACCCTCCGATCACAAGCCGCTTCTCCAACCTCTAGGCTATGGCTGCCCCCAGAACAGAACAGAACAGAAGCACCCCACCACCCCTCATACTGCACCTAGCCGAAACCACAGCCAGGCTTAAGTGGACTCTGATAAAGTTGCTCTTTGATGCATTAATAACATCTTCCTCCCTACTGGGCTGCGGGGGCCAGCTTCCGAACAGCACCTCACATATCCTCGCCTGACATGCACTCCTTAATTATTTCTTTCTATGAGTGTTGGAGCGAAACGAGGGGAAGAGGAAAGTGATGACATACTTCTAATGAATCCTTGAATAAATAATACTGCTGTCTAAGCTTAAGGCATCCTCAACCAGCCTTACTGGGACAGAGGTGGTACGCAGAGGAAGCTGAGAGAGGGTGAAACGATAGAAAAAAAAAAAGGAAAATATCGATATGGAGGCAAGAAGCACACCTGGAACAACAGTGACCTCTATTGTGCGAGCTTCCACCACAACATGTTTATATTACTGGCTGCGGATTTTGGCGTTATTCTCAGAGGTTGTCCTGCTAGTGTTTTTAGACGTTAAGTTGTTCTGGTCAGTCTTGATTAGACAGTATCAAAGTATCACAGACACTGAATGACACTAGATTTGCTTCCAGAGGTTTTGTATTTATTCTCAGTTTGTGTATGAGTGGAAACGGGATTATGTTTGTACACTGTGTGTTTGCATATGTGTGTATATACGTGTGTGTTTTCGTTTTCCTCCAACTGTCCTTCACAGTGGCCATCTTTCTACTTATCAGAAGCAGAGCGAGATTGAGGGCCATCACCCACACTCTGTTGCCATAGTGAAAGCAGACGGAGGGCAGCTTGAGTGACAGCTGATCCCACCACACACATTTCCTCCTCCTTCATGCTTCATGTTGCTCCACTCTGTGCAGTCGCCTCTTCCAGTGCGGTTCAGTCACTGGCACCTGTAACTGATCACCTGCCTGTATTTCATGTCAGCGCACTGGATAGATTCTGTTGTGTGTTTTGTCAAAGGAAAAAATATGGTTGTTAATCGGGGTAACTGCACTAAATGATGGACACTGGCCCCAATCTAGTTGCCAAGGGCAACTTAGTGACCAATACTGTTAAGCTGCGTTGCTGACTCTGCCAGAAAACAATGACAGTGATTGCCACATCGTTTTGTTGTTGCGCCTCACAATATTGACATTACCCTGTAGTTCACAGCTGAGATTCAATACATGAGCAGTGAGATGAGAATCATCATTTATTTATTTTTGGTGCCATCGTAATAACTTCTGCTCTAGATGAGCATGAACTCATGAAGCCTCTTGGATGAGAGGCGAAACATCTTCAAGGACGTATAACCGAGCCCAGTTGTGTTCAGTTCAATCCCCCTGAGATAGCTGAATAAATAAGAATAACCACAGACAATTACATTCATAGTATGACAGCATCATAATAGAAGTAAGGAAAGTAAACTTGGATAAACGGATAAATGAATGTAATTTTCTAAATGGTTCATTTGAAAATGCTATGCGTTCATTATGAATTCAGATATCTTGTAGTTTTAATCATCTTTCTTTAAAACTAGATAATATTCTCCTGCAGAATCATTCAGAGCAAATTAACTGCATATAGAATATCTCACACAGCGATGCTGGTTTTGATGGAGAATTTTTTTTGTTAGATGGCTTCATGCTGATTATAGAAAAGCGATGCATTAGTTTTGAGTGTGCCTGATTGTACGAGTGATGCATTGGAGAATTTGTAGCAGATTCATCATGTTTCCTTGAGTGCTTGATATAGACATTAGATCATTATTTAGTGTTTTTGTTAAGAATTAAAAAAGGCCAACCATCAAGAAGAAGAAAAAAATTAAAATATGCTTATTGCCTTCCACTGTCATCTAGCAGGGCACAGCAAGACCACTACTAAACTAAGCATTGTTATTAGATTTAATGTTAAATATTTGTTATTGTACATAAATAATATTCTTTCTATTTAACTGTGAAAACTCATATCCATCTAATTAAAGAAAATTATATCTACTGTTTTCATAGACATTGAGGTTCTGAAATGTGAAGCCAAGTCTGCATTCTTTCCAATGACCTGCAGGGGGCAACACCAGTGGATTTGAAAAGAAGTTCAGTTGTATGTAAGCTTATGAGAAAATGAGCCTACTTCCCACATGATAAAGCAGTTTATGTTTTAGAGCATTGCTGTGTTGTGTGATTGACAAGTTGCTGCCACAGCGAGCCCTCGGGTTCTCGGTCAGATCCAGTCAGAACAGAGGTGTAGCAATGCCCATCCTCCACAGCTCCACTGTCTCATCCAATTATGCTCACCTCTGGGTTGACAAAGTGAAGATGGTGATGGCTGTAATTCAAAAAATAAGAGAGAGAGAGAGAGAGAAAACATGTTGGTTCCATCCGCTGTTTATTAGTCTATGATTGCATTTTACTTTATTTCTCCGTGGATTTTTAATCAAATGGGCACCACCAATAATGTGTTTTGCCTTATATATTGAGCGCCTTCTTTACCTCCTTGTTTGTAGGATACAGAATATTTGTTTTTACTTATGTTTTTTCTCTGTTTTTCCCAAGAGCAACAAACATATTTGTGATCTACATTAGATTATTTTCAGATTATTTTCAGAATCCATCTCTTTTCCTTTATCCTACAAGTGCAATACCACAAGTGCAATATTAAGGACTACTTTCTGGACTACCTCATACTTGCACACACTTGCACATGCATATTTATGCTGTTATATGCTAAAACCGGCTTCTTTATTTAATTGTTTAGCTTATTTAAATGTCTAGTTTTATATTCTTTTTACATTCTGTTTTTTATTTAGCTTATATTTCTATTTTATTCAACTTTTTGTTTACCTCGTACTTTATATTTTTATATTTTTATATTCTTATAGTCTACTTACTGCTCCCGGGACCTGAGTCCTAATTTCGCACCATAAACATGTGAATGTGAGCTGGTATGACAATAAAATTCCTTGATTCCTTGATTCTGGGCACCATAATTCTTCCATGAAAAATAAAGCCTAGATATATTATACTCCTTGTGGCACTTATTGCAGACTTTTACGTGATGAGTCCATTGAAAGATAAAGATGTAAAAACCCTTATTCGTCACTTCCTCTCCTCGCTCTGTTCGCTCAGATCGGACAGCTGGTGTTCAAGGGGATGAAGCGCCTGAACCGGATCCAGTCCATGGTGTTTGAGACGGCCTACAATACCAACGAAAACCTTCTCATCTGCGCTCCGACTGGCGCCGGCAAGACCAACATTGCCATGCTGACCGTCCTTCATGAGATCCGCCAGCATCTGCAGCCTGGTGGTGTCATCAAGAAGGATGAATTCAAGGTCTGACACTGACACACAAAGTACAAAGTAGAGATCCAGAACATGTATGGAGTCACTTACTGCTGCTATGGTGGATATGATACTGTTCGCTGACTTATTACAATGGTTGTTTATGGGGTTGTTTTATTTGGACTGACTGCTATATGTCTGTGTGGCTGTCAGGCAAAATCACAGTTTCAAGGCTTTCTGTTTAATGTCGATAAATGCCTGCCATAACTGTTAAATGCTTTCAGCGTGACTCCACCCCAGAGTCTCTCAACATGCCTCATGGAGATTAAGTATGCTCCTTGCTGAGACTCACACACTGCATGCAGAGATTCTCATCTGATCCTTGGAGCTTTGGATGCTCGCATTTCTGGCTTTTGGCTGGCTTTCTACATCGTATGTGGTTGGTGCAGGAAAAACACTCAGCCCTCTCATGGTTCAGGCTTTTGTGTTGATGTTGTGGAACAGGATGCGCTGTCATCAGTGGAAGGCTACCTGGATGGTTTTAACATACGTGAACTGAAAACAGCACACCGCTTCAGAAATGAAAAAAGAAATGCAGGTGCACCACACATCTGTAGTATGGTGGCAGGTTTTTGGTATTGTGGGAGGAAGCTGGAGTACCCGGAGAAAACCCATGCAGGCACAGGGAGAATATGCAAACTCCACATAGAAGGGCCTGGACTTGAACCCGGAACCCTCTTGCTGTGGCACTTCCTGTGCCACCCTGATTTACATTTACTCATATTACAATATGAGTATGATATCAATATGTACGGATCAACCACAACATTAGCACCACTGACAGGTGAAGTGATTAACAGTGATTAACATAAATCATCTGTTTACTATGCAGTGTTCTGCAGGGAAACCTGTGGCAATCATGTGGGTGTTCTTTGACTCACACCAGCCAACGACTATCCCCACAGGTGCCGTGTCCCTTCCCCTGACAGGTCAGAGCTGTTTTGGCAGCACAAGTTGGACCTGCAAAATATCAAGCAGGTGGTCTTAATGTTGCGGCTGATCGGCTTATATTGTCCAGCCTTAGTTTCACATGTTAACTGCACCTCTATAATTACATATTCCTGACTAAATGAACACTCAAAGCTCACAGCATCCTTACTGCTAAGTTTTATTTATTAGGAGTTAAAGAGTTAATTATTCATTCAGTCCTTTCATCAGGACTAAACATTTTTTTGTTAGGTAGACCACTAAAATAGGTAATCGACTTCTTTCACATGGCCTGTAGACGGGTTTGCTGTTTTGTTCTCTCTGTCACGTTTGATGGCAGAAATACACCAGGGAAAAGGGAAAGGTAGAAAAGAGCAGGTCATATACCTCATCAGACTGCACCGAGAAAACATTGAAACATGTTTTTAAGAAAAAGTCTTCATCAAAAACCAAATTCCAAATTAAACTAATCATTTTCATCTCGTTTCCTTTCTTGAGAGTTGCACATACGTGGTACCGAACAGGTAGTGACACTGAGGCCGACGAGTGTGATTTTTGCTTGCTTTTATCTTTTTTCTTCAGTCTCTTTCAAACCTACTGCTGACTGAACGACATGTGGTCACGGCATCGTGCCTGAAAAGGACCAGTGCCGTCACAGCCGATCAGAAATAGAGCAGATAAATACTTGTGGCGACTGCTGTCATTTCATCAGTTCCCGCTGAAGACAAAAGCCAGATGTTAGTGAGCTGTTTTTCCGCTGTGAAAGGGCTTTTACACTCCATACATCTCGCCCTGCCTGCTTCCATGACCGCCCTACTTTTACGCTTTGTGACAAATTGTGTTTTTACTTAATGTTTGATGGACAGTTTGTTGTTTCGGAGGTTTTTCCATATTTATGAGTGCTTTATTTAGAAAAATAGCAGATGAAAGTGGTCGAAATTAAATACAGGCACGATAGGAAAATAGAATCTTAGATATACAAACAAAAGTCAGCTATTGGCAGCCTAGTCTAAAAATATTGGTGCATGTCTTCATAAACCCATAATGTCAAATCCTACCACACACACACACACACACAGAGATAAATAATTCAGACGTCCAAAAGGCTTTGTTCTCTTTCACAGACACGCGCTTTCTCACGCAAAGCTTTGCACAGTGGCAGCCAGCGACCATAGACACTTTTCATACATCACCATTAAACTTCACCCATGCAAGAAGCTGGCATCGTATTTCTCAATAAATTGTGATTTGTGCTGGTTGCCAGGGAACAAATGATCCTGCCTGTGTTTGCTCATTTATCACCACAGTGTCCTTACAGTCCCACTTTCCTGTACCTCTACCCCTACTCCCATCTTCGACCATCCCTGCACTACCTCTATCTGTTCTCTATCCCATTTATTTCTGTGTCCCTCTCTCCCCCCCCCCCCTCCCTCTCTCTGTAGATAGTATATGTGGCTCCGATGAAGGCCTTGGCAGCCGAGATGACTAATTACTTCAGTAAGCGTTTGGAGCCACTGGGCATCATTGTTAAAGAACTCACTGGAGACATGCAGCTTACCAAAGGGGAGATCCTACGAACACAGGTATACACACACACACACACACACACACACACGCACAGACACACACATTAAACAGCTCAAACTGAAGGTACAAAAATCATTCCCTCCTCCACGTTCCCTCTGCTGCACATGTACACTGTGTTCTCTAGCACCCCCATGTGGATTGAATTGTGACATTGATGCAATGCTGTTTCATCATTTGTTCTGCAAAATGTATCAGTGACAATTTTGTCGGTCACTATTTACAAATATGACATAGCTAGATGTTTAATTTAATTGTTATCAACTTTGCACAAAATTACTAATATTCCAAACATAATCATTGCTTTACCAAAAAGTGTTTATTCATATTCACATAATATTCTGCATAGCTCAACATGCATGTGATACAAGTTCTTAACAAACTGCTTTTTACGAATACAGATACAAACTATAGACGAATTCCATAATGGTTTCATTCCCAACAAGGTACTTTTGTACCAGTATGAAATACTGTATATTTATCTCTGTTAAACTTTGTGACAAGTGACGTGTTTTGTGCTACATAGGTCACGTGCAGAAAATGCAGTCAGTCCAAATGACTAAGAAAAGAAGCAATTCCTCACAATTAAGAAGCTGAAACCAGTAAATGTCCTCATCACTGCTTGAATTAAATGCTGCATTGATACAGATGCAGGCTGACTAAGCTACTAAATGCTGCTTTCTTGTATAGCGTTGCACATAAATTGAGACAGTCCACTGAACTGCCATTGGGTGATGGAGAAGCACCTGATCCAACGTTGGCTTGATGCCTGCAGCGTTTTCACATTCTGCTCTTCTTTTGATGAATCTGATCAGCTCGCTCGAGTTCATATCTAATTGGACCACAGTCCTCTCTTCAAGGGGAACAGCTATGAGCCCCAGGAGTTCTGCACCTATGTGGGATCCAAAATTTGCACCTAGCTCTCACCAAATCCATGGTGCTGAATAATGCTTACTTCAGTACAAACTATATCAACACAACACTAAAGTTTAAGTTAAAGTTTGTTATTGGCAGATAGGCCAAAAAAAGTTACTGGACCTACCTTGTGATGGAGATGCGATTCATATGTAGGCTGGCACACAGTATAAATTACCACATTAACCACAGCTGAATGTCCCTGCTATAGCAAAAGTAGCTGTGGCTGACAGTTTGTGGCTAATAGCTGATACTAAGCTCAGCTCTGCTGTGCTGATTTGCTTATAAACATCTGTTGCAGTACAGGGATTCACACAGTGTATTTACAGCAGAAGTGCAGTGTCTCACCCGAAGTTCAGAGCGCCCCCGCTATCAGCAGAACAAATGAATACATGTTTATGAAATAGGATGTTATAAAATATTCAGTTACTACATCGCGCACTAAAAGCTGCTTCTTTAATGAGTAAAGAGGTCGTTCAAACGGCTCTTGTAACTAAAGTTAGCTACAGTGATGAGGAGACAGGAGGTGTCAGGATCTGTTGTATGCAGGAGACGGCGAGTGATCTGTTACATTGTAACTCTATATTGAGTTTGTGGTTATAATCAGAGCAGCACATTGCAATGTTCGGAAAACAGTATCCTGAGCCTTGTTTTCTTTCAGTATTTCCACTTTGATCATCAGTGCCAGTCGCTCACTAGTGAAGTACAGACAAGCTAACCAGCCAGGGAATATACACTATGTAGACAAAAGTATTGGGTCATGTGATCATTGCACCAACAGGGACTGTAATGACATCACCTTCTAAATACTTAGACTGGTTTGCAACTATAACAGCTTCCAGTCTTCTGGGAAAGCTTTCCACAAGATTCTGGAGTGTTTCTGTGAGAGCTTTTTGCCCATTCATGCAATAGAGGTCAGGCACTGATGTTGGACCGAAAGGCCTGGCTCACAATCTCCCTTCCAGTTCACCTCGAAGAGTTTCAGTGAAGCTGAGGTCAGGACCAGTCAAGTTCGTCCACATCAAACTCACCCGACCATGTCTTTATGGGCCCTGCTTTGTGCACCGGAGCATAATCATGCTGGAATAGAAAAGGGTCTTCCCCAAACTGGTGTCCCCAAACAAAGTTGGAAGCATAGCATTGTCCAAAATGTCTTGGTATGCTGAAGCATTAAGATTTCCCTTAACTGGAAGTAAGGGGCCTGAATAATTGTCTTCATTGTATATTCTGTTAGTCCATTGTTGTTGAAACAGTTTTGAAAAACACATCAGTGAACTGAACTGTTGTTCCCGGTGACATGTTGTGTCTAACTCACTCCCACATACACCATCCAGCTGCCCCAGATAGTCACTAGAGCGCCAAATGTGGATTAATCCACCACTGAAAATAGTCATCAACAAATGCACTAATTCCTCCAGTTTGAGTGGTATTTGTAAAAAAGCTAAAGACCGTCTGTTTTAGGAAATGACTAAGCCTTATAAGAATGAAACCAAATATTTGTGACCCAGAGTAAGGAAGTCAGAAAGCATTGAGATACAGACTAACACCTCCAGTCAGGTTTATAGTAAGTTGCACCGTTGCTGAATGAAGATGAAGTTGAAGATAATAAAATAATAATGCAAGGCTCTGTAGTCTGATTCAAGATAAAAAACATTTATTCTGCTCACATGCCTACTGCAGTCCATACAGACAGACTTCTTAGGTTTTTCTACCTTTCACAATGAAAAGGACTTAAATTCACCCACACTACTTTACTAACAGGCCACCAAATAAAATTGCTTCAGTCTGCAATCCTGTGGCTGTACTCTTCTCAAGGGTATATAAACAATAAAATAAATTCTTTTTTTAAAAAAATATAAGAAAAAAGGAAGTACAGTAGTATCAAAGGGTGCATAGAGGTTTACCATACCATGAAACATTTTTTCTATTTCTTTCTCTCCACATGTTTCTCCATATTCCCTCTTCTTGTCGTGTCCTCAGTTTACCTTTCCGAACAGATGCTGTGTTCCCTACGGCCATGTTGTTGCGGGTTCACTTAATATTATGAACATGAGGAACTTTCATTCATGAGATGTTGTTACTCGATCAATAATTTGCTTTTAATTGCAAAAACTTTTAAGTAAATATGTTCTTCTTATTATTATATTACCTACTGTTGGAGTTTTCCAGGTTGCTGTGCAAGGTTTCCTCTTAATAGAGCCATCAGTGGCGCACTGCCTCAGCTTTACCACACCAACCACAGAATCGTAAATTCTAAAAATCCATCATAAAATGTTAATTCCTAAATTTTAAAGACAGCGTTGCTGTCACAGATACTGGTGAAGTGTCTTTGACAAGACTGGCAGGTTATTTCTGAGGCATTTTTCACTGCTGTATTACCACCAATAAACTCATGTAATATATGTGTGCATGTAATGTCTTGACAGAATTATTAACATTGTTGAAAGACACAAAGGCCATGAGAGCAACTGCACTCATTGCTGTGGGCACAGTTTTATCCACAGCAAGTGGCTGTAATACTAGTCTGGTCGGGATTTTATCGTTTTTTTAAGCTACTAGAATGTTTTGACCAATCAGTACATTGTGTCATTGAATTATAGAAATATAATTCAAAATATATAGCTACTAGAATGTTTTGACCAATCAGTATATTGTGTCATTGAATTATAGAAAGCTTAGCGTCTTTGGCTATCCTATGTTTTTTTTTCATAATGCATGTGAAATCCTCCAGTTAGGACTGTTTGTTGGTGGAGATGACTTTATACGTCAGAGTTATTTCCCAGTTTAAAGATTCAATAACAACACATAGACTGACTCTTTTTCCTAACGTTCCCTTAAATTTGGCTGTTAAAGGACTGTGAACAACCTGTACAGTGAGCAGTACATTATTCACTGTTAAAGCAACCTTGTTGTTTGTGCTTTCGATATATAGCTTTTAGATGCCTGGCCAAGGGATGGATAATACATCTATTAAATCTATATTGTAATATGATAGTAGATATCCTCCTATTATCATGATACAATGTATAGGCAAAGCACTGAGACAACTGACCGTTACACCAACGGGGACTTTGGTGCCATTGCTTTCTAATTGCGTGGACATTGATGTGGAATTCATCCCTCCTTTGCAACTGTGGCAGCTTCTGCTCTTCTGGAAAGGCTTTCTGTGGAATTTTGGAGTGTTTCTGTAGGGGTTTTTTTGCCCATTCATGCAGTGGAGCGTTTGTGAGGTTGGGCACTGATGTTGGACGAAAAGGCCTGGCTTGTGGTTTCCATTGTGGTTTGTCTCGGGGGTGTTTGATGAAGTTGAGGTCGGGGCTCTGTGTGAGCCAGTCGAGTTGTTCTGCATGACTCACCGGGCCATGTCTTTGTGGACCTGGCTTTGTGTGCTGGGGCGCAGTTGTGCTGGGGTGGAGAGGGGCCTTCCCCTGGATGTAGCCAAAAAGTTGGAAGCATAGCATTGTCCAAAATGTGTTGGTATGCTGCACTAAGACTTCCTTTCACCGGAAGTAAGGGGCTGAGCCCAACCCTTCAGAAAAACAAACCCATACCACACCTGAATTCAGTAATAAAGAGGTGTGTTCAAATTCTCATGTCCATATAGCGCATGCCATAAGTGTTGTCTTTTCCTGATTCTAAAGGCAGCATTTCTGTAGTGATGTAATTTTCTGAACTTTACAGGCTGTTGTAACGGTTCTGATATTTGCCTTTACCTACTTAATTATATCCACATTATTGGTGATAATTTTTCAAAATACGTTTCAAAATATTGTTATATTTGAATTTGTCCATTTTATAGTTGATTCTTATTAATTATTTATTTATTTAGCGCACTGTTTAATCATACCAGTAATACAGCTGATAAGGAAAGTAGTCAGATACCTTAAATTTTCCACATTATGTAGAAATTCAGATATTTTTAGCCCCCCCAAAGTTTCATGTTCAAAGCAGCACTTTTGACTACATTTAGTAGTAGTTCCCATGGTTACAGTCTAAGACAAAATCAGACATTCACTTTTGATGTGAGAGCTGTTGGAGTGGTAGTGGTAGTAAGGCTTCTATCGTAATGAGAAAGGCAAACTGGGCAGGGAACAGAGACTGGAGAAATAAGTTGTGCTCCTGCATTTCTAACATCCTGAAGGTTTGAAATGTGACAGTTTCTAAACACGCCGGAGCAGTTTATTTTTTGACACAAGAGATGTCCTGTCATGTTATTAACCTTCAGTCGGTAGAAAGGTCCAGCAGCACCTTCTTAGGTTATCCCTTTACTAGGTGGTTCTTATAAATGACTACACTAAAAAGTATTCCACCTGTGTTCATCAGTTTTTAGAATAGTAATAATTACTCACCCACAGGTCTGGATGCACACATGCAACTGTGTTCCCTGAAAAAAGTTCCTGTTGTTGTCTGAGTTACTAGCAGCTTTTCTGTTTTTGGTTGTTTTTTTTTTTTCAGTTTGCAGCAATTATCCATGTATTTATTTTTTTCCCCAAATGCGTTTGTCAAATTTCTAAAGATGTTTTCTTAATTTGCTTGTGTTTAGTCAATTTGCATGTGTTTTCGTGAGCAGTGTGTTGAGTTCTCAGGACCGCTGTAGACTGACCTATAAAAAATAATTGGGCTTTTACTTAAGTTGTTTATTATACATGGGCAGTGATCCTGCAGGAATCATTCCACTAAGTGGGCCAACATAGTTCCATGGTATTTTTTGTTTCTAAATAGAAATTCCCAAGCACTCTTTAACAATATGCCCTTTAGATAAGCAGTCAATTTGATGAGAATAATTTTGTCAATGACAAAATTAGCCAATTATGTTCAGTTGTTGAGTTCAGTTTGTCAGTGAGTGAGATGTTTTGTATCTGAGTAATGAATGGGTTGTAGTTGAAGAACTGAGATGTAGTACTTTTTTTTTTTTTTTTTTGGTGGTTTTTACTGATGGAATATGTGAATTCAACCTCATGTATCTTTGAGAGAATCCCACACATGCCAGTTTCCTTCTCTGATGTAGGAAGATGGTAAGCCTAAAGAAAAGTGGATGAAAGCTGCAGGTTGTGCATATATTTGGTGAGAGTAGCTGGCTCCTCCAGCTCAGAGGGAAGCGGAGGTTGGTAGATCCAGGCTGAAAAACTGAACTAGCAGAATGAAAAGATTGACAAAAAAAAAAAAATGCATATCTGGCAAATCCAAAAGAGTTGGATTTCAGAGATTGTGCTGCTTAGAGTTAAAATTATAAGCCTTGTGGGACTTAAAAATACAGAAAAGGTTGGGGTTCGGTGTGTGTAGGGGGTGGTGGTTGCGGGAGGCGGGGTTTATTCATAGGAAATGAGGCCAATTCAAGTTAATCTGAAGGTGTATTAGCGTTGCTTTTTATCAGGTCACGTTAGAGGATTCCACAGAGAATGGTTTGTCACATTCACTGCAGCTCTGTGGCACTTTCACTTAGACTTGCTCACTTCCTCTCCCATCCATCCAATCTGACTTTGTTAGTGTCAGTACATTTACAAGTTATCATGCCTTCACTCTACTTTCTATGAAAACCACATCTATAGTCTGTTACGGGGGCATTCACAGTGAATTGTAATGTATTCATAATGCTTTATAACTCTCTCTTCTTCCCTCTGATGCATTATATTGACATTCATAAAACATAAACAAGAGGCTTATAATACATTATGACTACCCATACTCACATCAACAATCAACTGCATTAAGAACTCACGGTATGCTTGTTAATGCTTATGAATCACTTGTTCAGTTTTCAATTCAGTTCACTTTATTTATATAGCAACAATTACAGTAGAGGAGCTGGATGCAGCATCGATTCTTTTAAATTCACGCTAAAGCATTCACTTAATCCATACACTAATTATTCATGATGCTGACAATTATAGCACACTATGAGTCTTTACTACACTTGACTGTTGAGGTATGTATGGGTGAGTGTAGGTAGTCATAATGTACTACAAGCCCCATCACTCAACCTCTAGTTTGTAACTAGTCAACAGCATTATGAATGTGTTGTAAGACACTATGAACGCCTCCAATCACGTACAATAAATGCGGTCTTTATAGAAAGTGTTCCCATCGCACCCTTTTGATGTGTACTGAGGCTTCTGGCACGACTTCAACCATTTGCAAGCTGTAGACAGGAAAACAGTCATAAAGGATCCAAACCCTTGCAACTGGAAATAATATCAGTTTATCTGTTGTTAGACTCATTTTATTAGACACATTTCATTTCCTGGGCCTTCAGTAGGGTCATTATGCAATACTTTACAAAGAGCAATTAAATGAAACAAGTATGATATGACACAGTGATGAGTGAGTTATTTATATGAGAATGTTGCTTTATTACAGTCAGACATGAGCAGAGGTACAAGGGGCATGTGCAGTGATGGATATAGGTGACATCACATGTAGTAATCTCAGACTTTCTCAGTACATATGAGTAAGTACTCAGAGTAAGTAAGTGATTAAATACTTTATATTTTTATACATGTCTGTGTTAGCATTGATAGCTTGAATCTTTTTTGGAGATTGGATTGGATATGTGGCATAAGTTTGTTTGAACAGGCTACCACGGACCTGCTTCGCATTCCTACCTGTCTATTTATTTATTTGTGATTTAAAAATGTTCCGATATTTAGCTAATTGGGAGTGCTGTTTTCATGACTGAACAAAGGACACGCATACACACAATTGTACATGACCTCGCTGCATTGAGAAGGTTTGCATTGCATTTTGTCTGGATAAGCCGTAAGCTGTTCACATATCGCAATCCAGTTAATGTCTTTCTCTTAACGTCCCCACTCCATCTTCCTCCCACCGACCTCTTCCTCCCACATCCTCCTCTTTCCATGATTGCGATAGTTACCATGGAAACAGATAGGGTTTGGAGGGATGCTGCCATGTGGATGCCAGTGTGCGGGTGGGTGGCATCCTGGGACTTCCAGGCCCTATTCCCTCTCTGTCCAGAGAGGGAATATCAGTTAATGACATCCAAGACAGATATACCTCACAGCCAGACAGTTTTCTTGTTAGAGGGAGGATGTCAGGAGTGCCTCAATATTTCTTGGCAAAATAAAGGCACATGCAGAGAAATTGAAATAGCTGCTAATGTGTTTTGGCCAGTTTTGCCCTCAAAATATTTTAAAAAATGACCATATCAAACAAAAATGCTGACAGACAGTGTAGAGTCAAAAGCCATAAAGGTAAGCTTACATACAGTCTGTGTTGAGTCATGGCATAGACTCTAAAGGTCCAGAATATTTGATTTGATATTTTATTTCTGTTTCATTTAGTTGATCACTTGTCAAACAAGCTCACAGCTACATCAGTAATTAGTAGCTTTAAGTGACACAAGTTAGCGAGGTGTTGTGCACGGCTGCTCACGTCTGTGCTGACCCTGCCGCTGACCTAAAGGGCCATCACTCCCACTTCCACCCACTACATAAATTAACATAACAAGTGTTTAACTTAAAGGGAAATTTGGCTATACATGAAAATGTTCAGCGTTGCCTTTATGGTTTCAAAGCAAACAGTCTGAAAAGATGTGATAAATAGGAAAGTACTGCTCTCAAGATACCAATTTTTGCTCTTAAACAACCTCATTTAAATGAGATTCTCCATGACCCTCTTGATTTTGTAGCATTAGGGTCCGCTAACTATATACATACCAATGAGTGATATTAGCTAAGGCTAGCCAGTATTACTGGTAGTGTTGAGATGGCAATGATAAATATATGAACGTTTAGTTTGTTAGTATCCTCGTTAGCTACAGCATTGCAGGAGCTGTTGCCATGGTCCACAAAAGCTCTTCATTATGAATGCACCAAAACAACACACAACAACACGTTAAATAAGTCCACCAAATTTACATAATATTACAATAAAAAGGACAAGACTAAGACATATGTGCAGACAAGACAAGCTACTAACAGTACAATAAAGATATATACAATACAGTGACTTCATACATTGAGATTAACCATCAGTGGCGGGTAAAATTCCATGAAATATTTTTCTTTATAGTTTACCGATACCCCAGTCACACTGCTAAAATTACTCTCATGTAAACCCTCTAGTGTTCAGAGAAATAAACTATGTACAAGTACATCATCAAAAGGCATTTACTTGTACTGGTACTGGTACATTTACTCAGCCACAGTATGTTTTATATGCAAAAGTACCTCACTGTCTCACAGCTGAATGAAAATTAAGTTTATGATAAAGAAGCTGAAGCTGTGGTTAGATTGCATGAACAACAACAAAACAGAGGTCTTTTTTTTGTGTGTGTGTATGCAAATCAACTCAGTGTGACAGACAATGTCAGACTTGACGTAACAACACTGAGATGGCTGCACAACTACACGAGTACTTCCCTGATTTGTCAGACAGTTTGTTATCAGTTATCGGACTGCTACCTTACTGGCATCCGAAGAGCCTCATTGAAGTCGGAACAAGTGGATCCATGAAAATTGAATGCAATCTGAAGCCTCTGGTGGATTTCTGAATCCTCACACAGAGTACCCTGCACTGGCCAATCATGCTGTTAAGACTTTGATGCCCTTTGTTGCTACATATTTATGTGACAGTGAGTTCTCAGCTCTGACAAGCATGAAAACAAAATACAGCCACAGACTAAATGTGGAAAAACATTTAAGACTCAGACCTTCTCAGAATCAGCACTGATGTTATGGGCATCTTCTCAAGCATACCCATCTCATTAACCTGGGGTGAGTATTTAAGTGGAATTTGTGCACAGTAAGTTGAAAATACCAAATGGACAAATTAATGAGCACAAATAACATAATTCATGCACACAAGTTAAGAAGAGGGCATGACTCACTAATTATTGTGCACAAAATGTTTCTAGAGCATAAATTTGGTAAATTGTACACACCAGTTATTGATAATAAGAGAACAACTAACTAATTTGTAATGTGTAATTTTAAAGAAAAAAAGATAGCAAACATGTGACATTTGCTGGGTACAAATACACCCTGCTAATTGACATTCTGTCTGCTAATATCACCTTTGGAACTTTTCTACTTGCATGAAACAAATTTACTTCAGAAGTAGTGTGAAGTGTATTCCTGCCAAATATGAAAAATCATGAATATGAAAAATCTGAAACTTGTGTAAATGTGCATGTGCACATATGTGAAAATGAATCTGCCTTGATAAATGCCAAGCGTTAAAATCCATCTCCATAAGATATCTGACTAATCATAATGTAACAAGCTTTCCGGTAGAGGCTGCAGGAAATGTCAGTGGTGTCTCCCATATGCTGAGCAGGTCTCAGTTGAAGAATTAACAAGGGAGAAAGCAGACATTCATCTACATACCTGCCAGGCAGTGGCAGTAATGTAAAAAATGTCTGACATAACTTTCTATGTCTTCCACATCAAAATACTGTGAAGCCTGATAATAAATCATCCGTGCAGTTCCTGCCTGAGTCCAGTGCTGTGTTCAGTAATCTAGCCTTTGAAAAAATAAATTTGATAAGAAGCCATTTGTTGTTTGTGAAAGATTAACAAATTAATTGACATGTAAATATTTATTATTTATAATGTTACTGTAGAGGCATTAGTTTACTTTTAAAATTGTCTTTAACTGAGTTTTTATTGGTCAGGTTCAATCCAAAGGCCCACGCCTACCTGCCTATGAAGGCTCGCAAACCTCATGCCCACTTTCTCTTTGAGTTTCTCTGTACTTTTATAGAGTCTACAATTTAAAGTATTGTGAAGTATATACCACAAATGTTTATTTGAAGGCACTTATTTTTTGAGATATGTTTTGTTTTGTTTTGTTTTTGGTGTGGTTTACAGTGAGCCACAAATCAACAGGAGAATACAGGGAACAACTCAGGTCTGAAGTCCTGTCAAAGAGCACATTTGATCTCTTTGTGGCCTGGTGGTCTCACAGACCTGACAGCATCACAGTGAGCATTTCAGGCGTGCCACAGTAACTGTGTGACCCTAGGAGGTATTTGGGTCTGAAAAGTGTAGCCAGTGCGGAAATACCTTAAATCTGCATTCTTTCTTATGGCCATTAGGGGGTGATTCCACTCACGTTAAAATGCATTTAAATTTTTAGTTAGCAAATCTTAGCAAAATCTCCAATACAGCCCGCTTAATGTCTAGTAGCTTTAGTAAATTATGTTTCCATTTTAAGTAAAATAGATTATAAAGCAGTGTATACTTTATCGTGAAGCTACGTTGTGATTGACAGTTTGCTACCACCGGCTATCCATAAGTTTGAAAAGGGAGAAACTAACGCTTGTACCGAGTTCCCCTAGCGCGGGTTCTGTCTTTCCGGTGCTTGAATGAGATTTAGATGAGATAATAATTTTAACCAATCTGACTCTCAGTTTAGAAAATATCTACTAGGTTGAAATTAACCATTTACCATTATCAGTATCACACCTCCTAAGAACCAGGTTATGTCCAACAGAGCTAAATCTGGTTAAATAGTTCAGGAATAGGACATTTAGGGCTAAAGCTTTCCGACAAGCTATGAAACATGGGAAATAGCCCGGACCCTGGGTTGAGATGTTCAGCGGTCCAGAACTTAGCCTACGCTAGCGGCTACAGAACATGACACTCAATCTTTTCTATTTTCCTCAGAGGTTAAGAGCATGGTAAAGTACCCATTGATCACTCACTATATAACTATAAAGTCTAGAAACTCAAAGAATCTCAAAGTCCAGACCTCTACAGGCATAATTTGATTAGGTCATCTGCCGCAGGCATAATACAGGACAAGCAGGGGCATCTGGCATGTGATGACATCTTTCCATCCAACCTTGCAAAGTGAATCTGATGTGTTTCTTTGACAGAAAACTCTACTTTCCAAGTCTTTTCTTGTAGTTTTATGACCTCTCATCTCAGAGTTTGTTTTTCTTACATACTTTATCTTTTATTTGCTTATTTTTTCTTTTTCATTTTTAATGAGCATAATAATATATGAAAATATGAAAAAAGAATCAGGCCAAGAACCTGTTGACTGCAACCATCAGCTTCTCATTTCAAACACCGCCGTGCTTCCGTTTCACAATTGAGTCAATGCAAATGTGATTATCAGAGGATATTTGCATTAAGTTGCATAAAGAACCTTTCTCAGCTAACCCAGATCACACAGCTGGGTGACTTTTGAGTTCTCAGAGGTGATGCATGGTAATGTGATGTGTGGTTAATGTGATCGCAAGCAGGGACAGGTTCTGAAAATTCACTGTTGGATGTTCAAGGACAATTTCACTTCCAGCGTTTGAAAAGGCAAGGCATAAGCTGCAACATATACTGCTGTTGTCACTAAGCCTGTGAATATTCTCATTCATCCAGGTCATGCTTATCTCAAGGAAATTCAATCGAATGTAACTGGACTTAGTTATTTGTCTTTGAAGACGTTTCACCTCTCATCCAAGAGGCTTCATCAGTTCATGCTCGCTTGACTAGGCTGGAACTAGCTCTGATGAAGCCTCTTGGATGAGAGGTGAAACGTCTTCAAAGACAAATAACTAAGTCCAGTTACATTCGATTGAATTTCCTTGAGATATGCTGTTGTCACTGTTGACACTGGTATGTTTGGTCCTTGAATGGAGTGGTGGCATCTGCTTGTAGCTGCAGAAACACTGTTAGTACATCCATCCATCCATTTTCTATACCGCTTATCCGTCAGGGTCGCGGGGGAGCTGGAGCCTATCCCAGCTGACTACGGGCGAGAGGCGGGGTACACCCTGGACTGGTCGCCAGTCAATCGCAGGGCCAACACACAAAGAGAGACAACCACACACTCTCACACTCACACCTAGGGGCAATTTAGAGTAGCCAATTAACCTAATGTGCATGTTTTTGGTATTGTGGGAGGAAGCCGGAGTACCTGGAGAAAACCCACGCAGGCACAGGGAGAACATGCAAACTCCACATAGAAGGACCCAGACCGGGATTCGAACCTGGAACCCTCTTGCTATGAGGCGACAGTGCTAACCACTGCACCACTGCCCACTGTTAGTACATTTTTAAATTAAACCAAAAAAGAGACTTGGATGTGATGGTACATCTATATCAGTTTTTCTCTAGAGGCTGATTTTTATCACTCACTGAAGTGAGCAGTTTGTGTAGTAGGAAATCAATCCAAAAAACTTTTGGCATGCGTTCTAAAAAAAAAATAAATAAAAAGTAACCACCAACATGATTTAACCAAAACTTCATGCACTCTCGTTTATTGAATTATATCCACATTTTATTCTGCCTGGTGCTCTTCAGTTTAGCAATGAATTCACAAAGAAAGCAATTCTTACAGGCTATTAAGGTTTTTTTAAATCAGGTTTTTGAGCCAGTTTATGGAATAAATTGTCATCTTTATGAAATATTTCTGAATCTTTTGTGGAATGCTAAGACTCAGTGGATTTAGGTGATTGATTTCAGTCTTGCTGCGATCTATGGATAAACAGGCTAAATAAAACATTCAGCCAAACATTGTTATGTTTTCTCTGCAGCTCCTTGTGTGTATTTGCGAGATAATTAAGAAAGCCCTTTAGCCTGTGCTCCATTTGCCAGAGCCTCCATTTAGATTAACCAGTAGCTCCAATTAGTAGCAGACGCTTCCTTTTCTGTGAGCGCGCCAGCCTCTAATGGCTGGATAGATTGATTTAAATGCAAACTAGAGAGGATTTAATGAACTGCTTTTACAGAAAGAGTTTAATAGGAATTTGCACACCCACGGACAGGTTGCGAAACAGTTCACAGACCATTAATTATCCATTGTAGTGTTTTTCTTGAAACTAGAGAACAATTGCACTGGAATTCCAAGCATGAAGCAACACATGAAGTCTATGTCTGTTGACATTGGATACAGGTGGGATGTGATGATGCTGTGGAATATAATAAGACTAAGAAGAATTCCAAAATAAATATAGAGCGGAATGTTGATCATATGGCATAAGACACCATTTACTCACTGTAACACTGTGGGTCTGCAGGACTAATGCAACTTAGAGCAGAAGCTGTGAGTAATGTTATACATCTGTTGTATTATGGTGTTATGATTAAGGTGCTTCTATCTGCATTGTAATGAGTTGCGGAGATACAGGCAATTGGGCACTGATGAGCCATGAATCTGACATAGTATTCTGGAGGGATTTCAGTAGTGTTTCTCTGGGTTTTACACTGTGTGTCATTCAGTTAAATGAGCAGGAAATTGTGGAGAAAATTTACCTCAGCAGTAACTTCTAAAATAACCTCAATGTTTTTGATGAATTCATATAGAATTGGATATACATGAAGTCCTGGCAAAGAATAGTGTTACTGGTCCTGATGTACTTTTCAACAATTGAATTGGGTGTTGATTGGGTATTTATGTTGGACTTCCATAAAGTACCAAGAGACAGAAAAGAAAAAAAAATCCTAAGACCACCGCCACACACACAAAAAGCCATAAAAAGAAGAAAAATCAAGTGGGCTAGCAATATGTGTTGTGTCACCGTCAGCTGTGTTATTATTATTATTGTTAGATGCTTGCTTCTAGGAAATAATGAGCTGAAGTTGTTATGGGCTGGGTGAGAGGCTGATACACAGCAGTCAAAGTTACATTCACTTTGTTCCTTTGATTTTGTGGTCACTTCAGAAAATTCCATTTTGTGTCCCTGCATCCGAGGAAACGTTAGCTGGCTAACAGAAACGTGTTAGTCTCTCGACTACCTGACGATCTGTGGTGATTAGCGTGGTAGTACTCAAACCTGATTAGTCACTGACCTTATGCAATTTAATTTACTGTTTTTTTATTTATGTGTTTTTAGTTATGCTATATGAACCTGAACTAACTTTGTAAATCAGCGCTCGCAAAATGAATTTAAATCTCATCACTTGACTGTTGTACTGCTTTCATGGCCCACTAGAGGGCGCTCTGAGCAGTGGGTTTTTATGGTTGGTTGTGCTTTTTTTTTTTTTTTTTTAAGATAAACTTGATCATTGTTTATTTGTTTGCCACATACATGCTGATATGGTTGTGCCATCATAATAAATGGTAAGAAACACATCAACGTTAGCGTTCCACAACAAATTACCTCAATTTCAGTGCCTTTTTAATGACAAATGTACTACTGGGAAATACTGATTAATCAGGCATAGGGGAGCTGTATATTAAGGAACACCAGACATTTCTTAAAGTGTCTTTTCATCATAATGCCCACGAACATTTCTTCTATACCTTTTGTTGTTGTTGTTGTTGTGATCACAAACGTTCTGTATCGAGTTGTACTGAATTGGTGTTCTAAATGTTGCTTTGAAGATGTTGGTGACGACTCCAGAGAAGTGGGACGTTGTGACCAGGAAGAGTGTGGGAGACGTGGCTCTGTCCCAGATTGTGCGTCTCCTGATCTTGGATGAAGTTCACCTTCTCCATGAAGACAGAGGACCAGTGCTGGAGAGCCTGGTGGCCAGGACCCTCAGACAGGTTAGTCCTTTTCCCTCTCCCAACAGAATGTTTGAACTGTTCATGTCTCTCCCCTCAGCTTACACCGTCCTCTTTTGAAATTGTTTTGACTCAGACTGACAATCAGACAGATTGTCAGTTTAGATTGTAAACGTCTTTTAAATGATTGAACATTCTCTAGCTAAGGAAAAAAAAAATAAATCAGATAAAGCTTGCCATTGTTATTGATTTTTCTTTAACAAGCTCTAGATGAGTGTTTTGTACTTGCCAAAAATCCAGTAGTTGCAGCACCTTCAGAAATATTTAGAAGATGCTGTGTATAAACATAAAGCTGCCTTACTTCGTTGGCACTCTGACAAGTTAATTTAAATTAATGTAAAATCATTCTGTTTGAGAGAAAGCTCCAAATACAGTATATAGAAAGCATAAAGAAATGTTATTTCACAGTCTTTTCTACCTTCAGTGCCTTTGTGAGGTCTGCTTTGAACATTCTGTCCATGGCAATTACAACTACAGCCATTGGACACAAGTGTCCCATAAAGAATATTCCTTAAAATAATACATTTCTTCAGTCTCAAACATAGTTGTCTATACATCAGACCCATACTTTTTCAGCTTCCTGTACTTCACCTGAGTATTTTGTTTTCTGCCACTTTATACATCCAAAACATTTTGGAGGCAAATGTTGTTTTCTTTTTTCTTTTTGTTTCCTTTTTTCCCCCACTAGTGTTATTTGATAACTTTAGTTACTACTTACTCTACAGGTTCATAATATTAATACAAAATATGAAAATTATTATATATTACTTATATTATAAAGGATGATTTTAAATTGATTTATTTTATTGGCAAATCAGACAGAAAAGAAGAAAGCACTATCAAATAATCAGAAAAATGCTGAATATTGGATCCAGTAATTGGCCAGGCTGATAACTGGTCTATCGTAAGTTATGTTACAGACAGAACTGCCCACATGATTGTGTGGCTGTTCCTAAATTGTATGCTCAGCCTCCAGCGGTCCTCAGACTGATTAGTGCCTTCACTCCGGAGCTGATGTAGATGGAACTAAACCTTGAGTGAGACACTTTATGATAAGAGTCTTGTGTTAAAATTATTTGCTTCGTGTTTTTTTTTTTTCTTCCTCTTCTTCACATCCAGAAGGAAAACTCAGCTTTCTCCTCTCATCGAAGTCGTTAATGCTGACACAAAGGAGAGGCATTGCCCATCGATTAGCCCCTAGGGTCAGCCAATTGTGCTCCTCATTAAAGCGCCTGATTAATCTGTGCTGTAGTCTGTCACACTCAGATTACTCTATTTCACCATCCTTTATTTACCCACCACGTTGGCTGGTAGAAAATTCACTCATCGCTACGCAGAATCTCCCGCATTTGGACACTTATTTTTTTTCCCACCTGGTATATTTCTGCAAAGTTGCTCTTTCCACTCACTTAAGGCGTGAGAAACAACATTTCAAAACCACAAGCGAACAGAGAAAAGAGAGAGGGAGAGACGGTACGGCACCTCGTCTCATCGTCTCCCTGCTGCAGTAGGGAACGTCATGCGCCGATCATTTAACCACGATGTCCACAGCTCCTCTCTTTAGCCTGTTAAACACCCTACTCAGGACTGCCACGCCATCCACACAGGGAGAGGAGAGCCAGAGAGGGAGACGCAGCACGTGTAAAGAGGCAGTTGAGATGAGCAATCAGTTAAACTAAGGACATATATGTTATTTGCGGACTATAAGGCGCATTAAGCGAATAAGTCAAACTCTATTGAACTCATCCACAATAACTCTCAACACTGTTGTCAGTTGTAACACATAAAATATAAAACAATGTACTCACTTTTTCAGTTCATTAGTTCTCTCGCAGCTGCTCTATTCCCATGTTCTACTACGTGACTGATAGCCTTGAGTTTGAAATCCGCTTCGTAAGCATGGCCATTTTGGGGTAATATTATGTTGACACGCAGTACGTATTACTCTGCGAGGCTCCTGACTACGGTAGCCGTAATGTTCCGACATTCCATCAAACGGTGCGACTTTGTAGCTTACCAAAGTCGTACTGAAACCTTTTGGCAGATTTTTGAGCGCCGTGCACCACATAAAATCAGTTCGAGGTCAGTGAGCACGACCAGAATCAATACATAAGGCGCACCGTCCATTTTTGAGAAAATTATGAAAAAAATATGCTAACAGGTTTTGTTGTTTTGTACTGGAAATGATGTGCATTAGTGAGCTCATTCCCAATAACATATCCTCATATCAACACCTCGTGGAAATAGGTTGATGATGTCTTTGTACTCAAGCACTGCACTTCCATTTTGTGTTATCTTCTACTTCTACGTCACCACTTCTCTGAGAGAAACATAAAAATCGAATTTTTACCCCAGTGCTCAGCTCTTAGATGTTGGTACATATTGCTTCTCATTTTAAGGTTTCGCGTGTAAAACTTGTGGTGAGTTTGTAAAATAATTCTTTAGAGTAGTGGTTCTCAGCTTTGGTGGCTTGTATGTGCTTGTCATGTTTCAGTCGTAATAATACAGTACGTCCCTCAGGTGGGACGTTTTTCTGCAGAGCAAGTAGTTTTACTGCTCATGCATGAGTTGCATTTTGCTGCTAATTCTTCTGTACTTTTATTTTATATTCAAGACATTTACCTTCAGTGAAGTGTTTTTACATTTTGCTTTTAGTTTGCATGTGTGCTTTCAGAGGTGTTCATTCAGTATCCCTATGATAAGTTTGCTCGCCCCACATTGGCAGTTAGAGTTACTGTATCAGAATGCTTGGAAATGAAAGAAATCCATCTGTACGTAAAGCTTACAGCTCAAACACACGTGAAAACGGTTTGCGTTCACCTGCGTGTGAAAAAAGCCTCAGTCAAGTAGCAGTTGTGAACTTGAACACAGTACCTCCTATACCATGAGTATTGAAAGTATTCACCAGGGACACACCTGAACAAACAAACAAACAAATATACATAACCCAGATATGAGAAATCCAATCATCCCTTGAATAAAAAAGTGATCTGGAAGATCAGCTGCTCATTCAAAACAAGCAAACAAAATGAATGAACAATTGGAAAGAGTATTAGAGGTAAGATTATAGGACTTTGAGGAGACCAAGCATTCAGATATGCATTTGTTATTGTCATTTATCAGGTTATTTTCTTTCAGGAACAAAAAGCGGCTTTTTGGAAGGTTACATCTGAGAGGAATTAAAATTTCATTAAAAAAGTTTTTGCATCTTTTTCCTTGTATTTTAAGTATTTAATATTCGCTGATATCTTAAGCCTATAGTTACTTTTCCATTTTGTGGGAACTTTTACTGTTCTGTTTTACTGTATTTTTTATTCTTTTATTTTGCAATTTCTACGAGTGAATGTCCTTCAGAAGCTAGTCATGTACTCTGCCTTTCTCATTGGATAATTGACATGTTTATGTGTTGATATGTCAGTTGAGTTAGTATTGCCAAGCTGTCTTTTTTTTTTTTTTTTTTTAATATGTGTCTGTAGAACACATAGTTGACTTGTAAAGTAACAACAGCACACACTCATCTAAAATCGTGAGTCCTACCCTCTTTGGCTTCTGCAAGACAAAATGATCACGCCTCTGAAGCTGATTTCCCCTGCTAATGACTGACAGGTGTCAGAAATCAGGCAGAAATCAGTCAGGACGTTGCAGATATTACAGTGATTCTATGAATTCAGATATGCCCGTCTGAATTCATAGAATCAGTCTAACATCATATCATTATAAAACATCATATAGAGAAGGCTCATATGTCTTGCCTATGTTTTGCCTGTCCTTGGCACTCATTGATGTGACTCACTCTGCACCCAAAGCTGTTATTTGTTGCTTTTAAGACAAAGGAATATGCAGTGTTGTCTGTGTGGGATTAGGATTACAGTTCTGTGTATGCAGAAACACATAAATGTGCCTACATACTCTTTGAGTCAGATCATATACAGAGCAGCTTTGCTTCACCACTCAACAATGACACAACAATGAAAAGAATGGTGCAGACAAGGCTGGCAGCTTCTTCAAAATGTCTTTCGCATTAACATCAAGGCAAGAACAGCCATCTCTATGTATGACTGCTATGTACAATTATGTATATATAGATATATATGTATAGCAGCTGTTAAAGATCATAACACATCACTCGACCTGAAACCAGCATCATCATCATCATCATCAAGTGTCATAAAGGTAGTAAAGAAGGATTCAGCAGTTATATTGAAGAACTTCCAAACCCTTTATCTATTAAAGATAAAATAAAAAGAAACTGGGCAGGGAAATAAAATGATTGCACCATGTATAGCAGAAAAGGAAAATAAAGGAGAGAAGAGAAGAAATACATTTCAAAAAGTCTATGAATGTGCCTTTGATTGGCATATGCCTATGGGTGTATAAAAATTAGAGTTAAGAAATGTCCCACTCCTGTATGACTGAAGCATGACAGACCAACTGGAGCACTCATCATAAGGGGAAACGTTGATCATACACGGGTCGCAGCTGCAGATTGAAACTGAGGGGCAGGGATGCAGGGATGAGCTGCTGTGCTGTGCAGCGACGAAGACCTCTTGGCAGGGTTAACTGCAAGGTAATTGAAAACCGGTCCGTACATGTGGCCGCTGTTTACTTGGTTCACAGCCCATTTATGTGCAGGTTTAACTGATAATACTGAAGAAGGGCTGACTAGGTGCTTTGTGTACCTCTAGAGGTTGCGCTGCAGTGCACAAGCGTGAAGCCTTTTGACTGTCTGTCTGTTTGCCAGCAGACCGCTCCGGCTGTCCGGCTGACGCAGTGATGTCATCAGGGCTATTTTCTCAGGCTGTTCTTTAGTTGCCCTTTCAATGACTGATTCTCATACTGGCTACTCTCGAAGATCATTGGCTGAAACTGAAAAGAGTCACGCCTATTCTTAACGCTTGTAGTGTCTATTTCTTCCGCTGCACACCTGATTTACCTCCTGTGAACCTGAAATAGTCTGTGCCATAACATTAGGCATACACCACCACTCAGAGTATTCAGGCCGTCATCTTCACTGGTCTGTGCAAATTGTTTTTCCTTAATGTCATTTAAGGGTATGTCCAAGTTGTCCATGTGGGATGTTAAACAGTCTTTCTCTCAGCTCGGCAATGAATGCAGGTAGATTTACACTTTACCTCCCTCTGCGGCCCTGATCTTTGGCATTAATGTGTGATGACAGCGAACACTGCAGAGGTATGAGGAGGAGAGAAAGACGGAAAGGGAGGGAGGGCAGAAGGGGAAAGAAAGAATGAGCGTAAAATGGGATAAAAGAGCACTAAAGAATGAAAGAGCTGAAATGGGAAAGAAAGAAACAAAGAAAGAAAGTTAAAAGCAAGGGTGTAAGTTGTACATGTGAAAGAAATGTAAGTGAAGTAAAGAGGAACAGTTCCCAATGGTGGTTCAGTTGAGAACCAGCCAAGAGGTCGCAGGGTGAATCTTGGGGGCAGATACGATTATGATAATTTCTTGTCAAGTCTTCTGCAAAGAACTATGTAATTTAGCACTAATTAACAGCAATTTCCTTCAAGAGAATTTTCATTGTAAAACCAGTGGTGATGTAATAGTACTCAAAATTCACCATTCGGCATGTACTTCAGTTTTAGGGTCATGGTTTGGTACTTTTTCAGTACAGCAGAAAAAATAAAAATAAACAAAACAAAAAAAAAAACAAACAAAGCTTCCTTTTCATTTATTTTGGAAATGTAAGCATTGAGCTTTGTTGGAAACAGTTCTTACTGGAAAAGTTTTTTTCGCTGTCCATACCATTATATTGGCAGTAAAAAAAGGATAAAAAATAACTCAAATTTGTGAATAACTGAAGCATGTACTTGTCTATGCAGAGCGGCTGGACAGACTAGAAATCTTGTTTCACACCACACTTTCAGATCATAATTAAAGTAACGTAGTATGTAACCGAACCGTTAAGGAGCGTAACTTGCACCAGTTCATTACAGATGAGAGTCCTTCTTTCTTGTCGATGTTGGTCCTAGTACCGTATTTTCCAGACTATAGAATGCAGTGAGTATAAGCGGAACCCACCAAATTCAGAAAAAAAAAAAAACAAAAAAAAACATATACAGTGAACCCTCGTTTATCGCGGGGGTTGCGTTCCAAAAATAACCCGCGATAAGTGAAATCCGCGAAATAGATATCTTTATTTTTACTATTATTTTACAATGCAATATTGTACTATAGAATGAAACAAAACATCAAAACTTGTTTTCAGGCCTAAAATGTGTTTAAGAAATACAAATATTAACGTTTTTTTTTTTTACAAAAACTATGATATAAAACAGGATTTATTCTCGCACACGCGTATTTCACAGTCCGTCCAGCTGTGCCTCTTCGTCCTGACTCCGCTGCTCTGTAGCGTCTTTTTCCACTGAAGGCTGCGCAGGAGTCTTTCCCCGAGAGAAGAACATCGTTATGGGTAGTTGTCAATATCAACAATATCAACTTTTTCACTTCTATACAGTAAAGCCCTGGAGCCATTTAGGATTCAGAGCACAATGCACTGTAAAAAAAAAAAAACGCGAAGCCGCGATAAGTGAAGCGCGATATAGCGAGGGTTCACTGTATAGGTCGCATTTGAGTATAAGCCGCAGGTGTCCTTTTATTACCTTTTTATTAGCTTTTGTCGTCTTTTTCCATTGCGTCAGTTCTTCACGCTGCCGTCACATTTACACCAAGCTTACGTGCAGCAGCTCTATTACCTTCTTGGACAGCCAGTTCCATTGCTTTTAATCATTAAACACACCATGATGACGGTGTGTGCATGAGTGGTAGTGTATGTCTTCCTCTTCACATCACCTCTTCCACCTGCTTAGAGCGCCCCCTGGAGGCCGGTAGCCTGTAAAAAAAAAAAAAAAAAAAAAATCCATAGATTAGCAACATCGTTGTTTAGGCCGCAGAGTTCAAGGCGTGGGAAAAAAGTAGTGGCTTATAGTTCGGAAAATACAGTAGTTGTAGTGACATGATTGACACTGTGTGAACAATTCTCAACTATAGCACATCACAACAAAATATAGGATGCCCCACGCAGTGGAGCTGAGCTAATCAGGTCCCACTAACTAGCCACTCACCTGTACCTGACAAATGCCAGTGAAGAATCGAATTAAACTGGTTCGTGCTTGTAGCTGACCTTAAAGGTTAAGGCTGGTGTTTTTCTTATTGTCTACAAATCCCATAAAAAATAAACTCAGTACTTTGTCTTTATTGAGAAAGAAACAAAAGTAGGGGGATATTTTCAGTAGTGGACTAATCCACATTTAGTGCTCCGGTGAGTATTTGGGGCAGAAGCATAAAGTACATGTGTTCATAATGATGAAGGAGCATCTCATTGTTATGTTTTTTGACAGCAGTGGAGCTCTGTGGAACAGAGGGATACGGCAGTCTCCTGATACTTTGTAGGATCCATTCATAATTAGTTTGACTCAGCACATAAAATATATCACCACTTATACTAGAATGCGTACTGCCAGTGTTTTGAACACTTTGGGTTATACTGTTAAAATAGGTGTTGGGGAAGAAGGAACTCTACATAGCTCTTATAAAAATTACAAGCTTCTACAAAGTAATACAGAATATTTTAACCTTTAATGCTGTTTCTGGCTACAGAGGATTATTCCACTGAGTAGGACTGCTCTTTATGCCGCCAATTATACATGTATGTGACTGGCACAGAAACAGCGTGTTTCTGTTAGTCTTTGTGTGAGAACTTGTAAACAGCTCGTAGTCCGCGCTCAACAGAACAGTGCCGGCACTATGGCTGGCAGACCCTCCCCCTCCTCCTTCATCTCTCTGTCCAATTATTGCCACACCTGACAGACTGCTATAATTGATTGTGCTGAAGGAATTAAGGCGGCTGCTCCTGATGCGCTAGGTGCTTAAGTTCACGTCTTCAGACACATTAATATGGAAATCCCTGTAAACTAAATGATATTTGTCCCGTTTTTATGCAAATGTTTTTGAACTGAGCCAGTTACCACTTTGATGTTTAGCTCGGAAGAGCTTTGGTTTGGACTACATTTTCTTGGCCAGGTGTACTGCTACCAATTATTCTCTACATTCAAGATAAAGTCCCTGTAAACTTCATTACAAAGGCCTTTAATGTGACTTTGTTGTAGGGCTTCTTTTTGCTTCTTCTTCATGGTTTGATATTTAAGCAGTACTTTGCTGTACCTGAGCTTACATATTATAATTAGATGCTTGACCGTGCCTTTTAATGCACATAAAGTGATTATAATATCCTTTAAAAATTGGGATTCTGAGTGTTGTTGCTTGGCCAGATGCAGAGATATCAAACTGTCAAATCACATTCTTGCCCAAAATGTCTCTTTGAACAAAAGGTTCTCACCCACTGGAGGTTGTGAGTGCCAAGCCTTCAGTCATGCCCTTCTTTCAAGCTGTACTAATCATCTTTTCATATAAACATTGGATTAAATGTTTGTGTGCAAAGCTCAAAGTGATGACCAAACAGAATTGTGCAGTTCCTCTTTGCTTTACAAAGGCCCTTTTAGCATGATATTTCTGCCTAGAAGCTCAGGTGTCATTATGCTTGTTTGAAACATTTTTAGGCAGCTATTTTCAGTGATAAAGCTCAAACGAACCGACTATACTCTACTTGCTTGGCACCAAACAGGAGACAGACCCAGTTAGTAGCTGGTGACCATAGTGGATTATTTAGCAGCTAAAGAGGCAGATATTTCACTCAGGAGGTGGTGAACACCAAAACAGAGCTAACGGGTGAATATTGAACTTGATGTTTCATCTCTAGGTAAATGTTTATGTTGCTCTGTGGGTGTACTTGATGTGTAAATCAGCAACTGTGTGCTACCATGTTTACTCATAACTTTACAAAGATGCAATGTTGATTTTTTTCTGCTTCACCCAAGTGGCCAAAAATTCAATGCATGCAACTTTAAAATATGCAACCTGATTTTATTGAAAAGCGTATTGTATAATGTCCCCAGATACTCAGATTTTGTTACAGTTAGGTGCTAATCAGAACAGCAGTGGTCACATTTCTTACATAAGTAAAAGTAGCAAGACCACAATGTACAAAGCATTTATTATAAATAAGTATGATAACAAATATTATAAACAAAATCAAAACTATTGATCAGCTATTTTTTCTCGTAAAATACTGATGTCAGAGATCCAGTCGGGTTCTAACTGATTTTAAAAAGTACCCTGGCAGCTTAGTATTTCACTAAGGCTTTGGGCAAAAAGAGGAGGGAAAAGCTGTGGAGGCTGAGATATTGTAATTTTTGTTTGCTGGTAAGAGACAGGATTGTGTTGGGAGCCGTTCTGCTATAGGGGGTTCAAAGGTCCAGTATTTCAGATGTGCATGCAAATCAACTGATGATAGCTGCTCTTCCTTTTCTTTTGTTTGACATTAGCATTTCACTGTAGCTTTGTGAGCCACATGGATCTCAGTACTCAGTATCTCAGAGGACTTCACAGATCACCACACTGCCCAATTTTGTGACCTATTAATTTTATTTTCTTCAGCTCATTACTCACTCTCCTTGGGGTGCTTATAAAATGTAGCTGTTTATCACAATTACCTTATGCTGTCATTAAAATTTTATGATGCCAAAGACTTAATTCAAACATCGACTACAGAAAAGCAGTTCAGCTCAAAGTTGCATAAAGTAAAAGGCAAAATAAAAGACAAAAAAAAAAAAACCTTCAACATGATCAGTAACCCTGTTTGAGCTGAACAAGATGCACATCCACAGTATGGAGGTTCTGCGAGGTTGGAGTAAATGTGTAGTGCAGACCCGGGCCGCTTGCAGGGATAGGCTAAGGTCTTATCTTGATGGGGTGGTTTGACAGGTACTGCATCACATTAAAGGCCTTACCAATCTTCCCTGTCACATCCAGCAGGAGGCTCACAGATAGGGCTACCCCGCCACCCCACCCCACCCCAATTCTCTTTCCTCTCGCCCACGTTGATGCACAACATATATTGAATTTTTTTTTTCCAGATTTCAAAGACAAAGTAAAGACATAAGCAAGTACGTGAGCAAGATAATCTCCTGTGTCTCTTAGATAGTTATAACAGAGACCCCAGAGCCACTGACTCACCTTCTGTGCCTATGTTTTCTAAAATGCACAAAAATTTAATTGAAGCCTTTTCTCAGCCTTTGTTGATACGTTTTCCACGGTAACATCTGTGCTTTTATGCTTCAGCCTTCTATGACCTCATGTCTGCACACACAGCTGAGTGATAACCGGTGGTTGGAAAGCTGTCTGTCAAATGTTTAAAGGTACAAATATATGAGGGAGGAAAGCAGCAGGACTTAACCTATTTGATATTATATGTTAGTTTTAAATGTAAAACATGTATTTTATATTAAATCTTGTTATAAATGTCTTATAATTGTCATGGGCATCAACAGTTACAAAAGCCACAGCAGTAGCTGCCTTCTTGATTCAGTTTGGGTCTTAATGGTGCTGTACAGTGTAATGAATGCAGGTCTTTCAATAGACGTGGCTTAAATCCTCTCAGAGAAGCTGCGTTCAGTTCAGGAGCAGATTCACCGCTATTGCAACTTTTCCTTCTGCCTGAATGAATGCACGGGGTAGAGAGTGGTGTAATGTCGTGTTGTTGTTGTCTGCCTCAGGTGGAGTCCACTCAGAGTATGATCAGGATCCTGGGACTGTCAGCCACCCTGCCCAACTATCTGGATGTTGCCACCTTCTTACATGTCAACCCCTATATTGGCCTCTTTTTCTTTGACAGTCGCTTCAGACCAGTGCCCCTTGGGCAAACCTTTGTTGGCATCAAAACCACAAATAAGGTAAACAACAAAAAATGATGTGAATTTATAAACCTACAGGACTTTTAGTTTTAGATACAAGGGTAATTAAGTTCTTCAAGATGATACGTGTATACAATAAGTGTGCAATAGCTCTGACAAGACTGATTAGCTTCATTAGCTAAAACAATATTGTTGTGATTAAAGTTAATTTGTTCACTGTGATTTTTGGGTCCTGTTTAGATCCAGCAGCTTCATGACACGGATGAGGTTTGTTACAACAAAGTTTTGGAGCAGGTTAAAGCCGGCCATCAGGTAAGTTTGAGGCGTAAGTGATAGCTTTACCTGTCAGTTCATTTTTAAATGGGTCTAGATGTCCGCTGTGGGTTTAGCTGAAATGACTGTAGGTCATCAACATAGGCTAATGCTAACACGCAGTTGTGATTTGGTTGAAAACTCCATCTCCGGCTTACTTACGAATGCTCTCCAGCTGATTTGTTACACTTGTTACACAAAGGCTACACTAAATAATTAATCTGTTGTGGAAGTCATCTTGTAATTGATCTGTATTAGCCATGTACTGTATATGTTTATACAAGTCATCTGCTAACACTAGTAACACATATCCACATCAGTACATGTTCATTCCCAAATGGGTAAAAGGTTGTTAAACTTATGTTCTTGTATCTTAATGATAAGCTTATTATGCAGCAAGACAATCACCAAACTGTCCAGTCAGTGGGTTCCCTTCCAGTCTAACTTCATTTTCTAAAAGAGTCGGTGTCAAAAGGAACCAGACCAGAACCAAAATGCAACAATGTATCACCTTCTTGATTTGGAACAGATGAACCAAAACTACATTCATGAAAACACACTGAAAGACGCTGAAAATACCTACCCCGGTCACAGCCCATTTACCTTTCTGGTGTCTGGCGAGAGATACATAAGTATTTGCTGCTGTGCCACCAGACTACACAGCAGCTCCTTTCCTTAGGCTGTAAAACTTCTCAACTCATCCTTCACACTCTAGAAATAATGTTTACATTTTATGTACTTATTTATGCATTTATATACTGTAATTTTGCCTTTTACCTTGACCTTCCTACCCACTGAACAATTCCACTTTTCTTCAAACTGATTCTATGTTCTCACTAAGGCCAGTGTTCTACTGTTGGTATTATGGCCTCACCTTGTGAAGGACAGTTTCAATTTCTAGTTTCAATTTATCATGATTTCTTGAATATCACAACAAATAATTCTCATTTTATATTCCGTGTTTAGCCTGATTAACTTTTCATCACTGTCAGACTTCTTAATGGTTTTGATAAAAGTCACTGTGAAACCTTTGCACTCGAACTTAAAAATTCACACAGTAATGTTCCTGTAGCACCAGAATACATGGTGTCTTTAATAAAACTCCTGTTTCCTTTGAAAATATTTCTCTGAACTTTTTCATGAATAGAAACCCCTGCAGTAAATATTTTTGTGAACCTTTTCGAATGAACATCTGCTATCTGAAGTCTCTGAATTCCTTATCTCCCTTAGAGTAACCCTCCCCTTCTTCCACCTTCCTTCCCCCATCCACCATCCACCACCCTCTGCTCATTCTGCTTCCACTACAGCCTCAGAAGGCCTATTGGGAACACCAGAGTTGTGAATTCAGACTTTACCGTTTAGCTCCCATCTGCTACAGGAGTTGAGCTCCCTATTGAGCACAGTTGTTATCCTGTCTGCATCGTTTTATTGCAGCACACACACAGACACGCACCATTTTTCTTGCTTTTTTCCTTATTTCTTTCTCATTATCCCCCTCAGAGAGACACTTAATACGAGTCTTCTGTGGATCTTGAAAACTTGTAAACCAACTTTAATTCGACTGTACCACTGACAACATTTTTTAATCTCTGCAGTTCAAATGATACAATAGTCCAGTCTGGCTCGTAGGATGAGGCCACCGAGGCCACAGCTCAGCTGTAGAGGCTTCTTTTTTGCTCAATATTAAGTTGTCAAGAAGTGGCTGTGACATATATTAATTTCATCTGGGAGGATCTGATGGATGAAATTTCTTACGATTTTCCCACCAACCTCCCAGTGAGAAGCATGCTGCCAGAAAGAAGTTTAATAAGCTGAGAAGCTGGCGGTTACTGCCGACAATGCTTTCACACAGCCCAGCGGTGCTGATAAAACACCTTCAACAAATAACACTTGCTGCGGTAGTCTCTTTGGGCCCACTGTGTTTGAAGCATACACACAACTGGTTATTGCATGTGTGTGCAGTCATGCAATAATGATCTAATATTATGTTTCCTTACTCAAAGGTTACACAATTACATGTAAATCAGTAGGGCACTCAGAGAGCTCAATAAGACCCAATAGTCCACTCTTCTATAATATACAGTTCTGAAAGGGAAACCAATATTCTTGGATGTATTATTTTGGATCTGCTCCAAAGTTTAATAAGCTCCTCCTTGGCCCACGCTGCTTACCAAGTTTCATAAAAATCGGGCCAAACTGAACCAAAAACAGAAACTCACTGGCAGAAGTAACAGTGTCGGCGTGGTTGTTTGCAGGTAAATGGATTTGTTACACCACATTAGCACTGTACACAATGAGCTCATATCAAATGTGCAATCACTGTAGTCAGTTTTTGCACCCGTTTCTGTATTTTCATTTGTTTTGTGCTCCGATTTGTCTCAGTCTGTTAAAGCCTCATAACAGCTTGAGATGAAATATTTAAATATATTTTTGTACAGAATGAAGACGGTGGATTTTATCCTTTGTTAATACCATTGGAGCTGCTGGACATTTAAAGGTTCTTTTAATGGCCAGTATAACAAGAGGAATGATTACATGTTCATGTGGTTCATATGACAGTTGTTTAAAGATAGACTTGAAGCATTATGAACCATAAGTGAAAATGTGGTCAACGTGCATTGTACATACACGTGCATCATCAATTAAAGGTATAACATGAATGAATAAGTGAAGAACCAGAACCAATTCAGATATTTCCACAGAACAAACATTTACAAGGGGTTCACTGAATTGTTAAATATGAACGTGAAATTTTTGTGTTGTATTGATGATGTGAACCTGCTTTACCCTAAATCTTTGTATGTCTTAGGTGATGGTGTTTGTCCACGCTCGCAATGCCACAGTGAAGACGGCCATGGGGCTGATCGAAATGGCAAAGAACCATGGAGAAATATGCTTCTTTGAGCCAGAACAAGGTCCTGACTACGGCCAGTGTGAGAAGCAGGTAGAAAACGATTTCAGTGATCTGTGCCACCAGTATTTTATTTCTGCTTTTTGACAGTGTATAGCAAGGTTGTTCTCTCATTCTCATCTAGAACATTGATAAGTCCTTTGTTCGGTCAACAATGTTTAGTCTTCAAAGGAGGCTTGAAACACATGTTTGTATCTGTGCGATTCAAAATGATACAGTTAGCCCTGTTTCTCAGGTACAGTTTAAAATTGTATTTTTACACAAATCATTTTATTTAGGAAGTCTTTTTTTTTTAATCTTGTGTATCCTTACATAGAGTTTCTGGGACCTACAGTACCTGCTCTACATTTTTACATTACTCCAAATTTACACTGAGAGAGACGTAGTGCCTGGCTGTGGGAATTGAACTGGAAAGCCAAAGAGAACAGATCTGACAGCAGATAAGAGAACACTGGAGTTCCTGATCCACAGCTCATCATTACTGTATCTGCATATGGCACAATTTTGGTACTATATTGTGTGTGTGTGTGTAATTAATGGTCTTTGTGCTGTGCGAGTACACAGAGGTGGAGCTATGTTCTCCCTCAGAGGATGGTCACTTAGACTGCAACTCCCATATTTAAATCTCTTGCAGCAGAAGGCAGAGTGATAAATTTAGTAACCTTTTCCATCATTCCCCTGGGGCTGAGCCAAGATTGATGGCACCTCTAATCTTCCCTCTGTTTAAATAGGATATGTATACAAATCAGATCACTTTTCATGCTTTCTAAAACTGGAAATCAAGACAAGAGATTACGCTGGGAGACTAAAAATGATGCGTTGTATCCAGGTTAGTCTTTATAACGGTTTAAAGGCAACTGTGCAACTGTTCCTACAGTATATATACATGAATTAATCTTGTGATATATGCACTAACTGTGCATTAATTTGCTCTTAGCTCTTCTGCTGTGTCCCAACATAGTGAGTATTATCCACTCCATTTGGTTGTCTTTGAGTGTTTGTCAGTCCGGCCTCCTCTTTTGAAGAAAGAGGCATCAGGCTGATTCCACTCTAAACCCACACAGAGATAATGCACTATGTATTTGCACTCTGGAAATTGCCCCACATTAATATTTATAGGTGTTTTTTTAATCTCTAATATGCATATGCAGTGAAATAAAGCACCTCTAAGGTCAGTCAGATAATTTTGCGTTTATTTAGCCAGCTTTAAAAGTCAGAAGTGATTCCACAATATTTTTCTCTCTCCTAATGTTATTTAATTGGCTTAATCTCAGGGGGTTGGAGAGGCTGTCAATCAAGCTTAGATATCTCAATGCGCCCACTCGACTCAATTCTTGTTAAATGCAGATTTTGGTTAGCCAATGATTATAAAGTGCAGTTGACTAAAATAATAAAAACATTCAGAAAAGACTCTCCAAATGGGCAGTTTCCACAACAGTCCTTCACCCTCACCTTTTGATCACATGTGTACATATTTAAATGCCGTATTATACATAATGGGTGGGTATGTGTGGGTATGAGAGTGGAACTGTAAAAAAATGTTGCTTTGACAGTGCCCCTAATTCTTGCCTTGAAATACCTCTGTTGTATACAGTTAATATCAGAACATAGAGGCAATACAGCTTCGGGTGCTGTTGGTGATTGATTAGATGCGATTAAGGTCAGCAAAGTTTTCTGGTCATCACTAAATGCAGCGCTGGTCCCATAGGCTTGTTTAAGCTTCATAACTGTGGGAGAGAACTGAAAGCCAGAGAGGCACACAGAACATGTAATTGCCAGGAAGTGCTGCCCGCTTCCTTTTAGTGCCTGTGTTAACCAATGGTCTCTCAAGCAGAGCTTGCCACTTTGCAGAGCTCACTTTGCGGTCGGCTTGTGATTTGCAGAGCCGTCTGTTCTAGGATCATAGAAGACACACAGGTGATCTATTCGAAATAGCATCACGTCTGTCTGAGATTGTGTTTTTTTGTTTGTTTGTTTTTTTAAATGACGCACGCACATTTGTCAGTCTAAACAGAGAGCGAGAGAGACTTTGACTTCGCAGAAGAAGCAATGCCCCACTTATTCAGGAATATGATAACATAAAAACATAAAACATAAAAGGCTGTATATTAGAAATGAATGAGGTTAATATAAGATCAGCTTTGTGTGTGATCAGAAAAGAGCACAGGAGCAGAACTGAATGGCGCAGAGAAATGCGGCTCTGTTGTGAACAGCCGAGGTATTGCTCAAACGATAAATGGCCTATATCAGCACATCGCCCCTCTTCCACATCCTGTGTGTCCCCCCCAGTCTAACACAACCCGGTGCGGCGCATGTACAACAGATTAGCAAATTTGTTACGTAAGAAACACTGCCGCCCAGGTTTTGTTTGAGAAATTTCTGTTCGGTGTTTAGTATAACGAAAGCAACACGACCTTTACAGTAATTGTAGTGTGATTACTGATAATTATCCCATTACACTTTTCCCCTTAGTCCCTTGACGATGCAAGAAAATACATTACAAAAACTAAATACGGCTGCAACTAACATGTATTTTCCTCACTGATTAATCTGCCAATTTCTCCATTAATCTGTTTATCTTCTAGTCATTAAAATTTAAGAGAATTAACGGTGAATTCAACCACAGTTCCTAAGGCGATGTCTTTCCATTGCATGTTTTCTTCAACCAAACAGGGCAAATTCTTCACTATAGTTTCACCAAAACGTTGCAGTGAGAGAAGCAATTTTTCTTCATGTGTCCACATTAGCTGCACATGACCAGTTGAATAAAATCAGACTTCTTGAGGATATGTTCAGGCTTACATTGTGTCAAGATATGTATGGATCCTTCTCGTAAGTATTGTCTCTGTAGCCAAAGCTTGATGTAAACCGACTTGGTTTGCAACCCAGTGCAACAGTGTGGCTCACTGATGTGTTTCTAAGAGTGTTCAGACATCAGTGGACACCCTACCAGTTAGTAGGATACATTTATTGTTGGTTTCGGTTTGCACATGGGATTTGTTGACAGCAGGAACATATGGAATATTGACAGGGATTTATTTGGTTTCAAGGATTCATTCCTTGTCTCATTTTGAACGTAGCAGACAGTTGTGAACCAAGCTTTGGCTCAGTTGTTAGTTGGGTTTCAAAAATCACCTCTTGTTCTCATTAACGAGGCATTAAATTAACAGCTAAAGCTAAAGATATGAATAACAATGAACATGAATCCGAGGATACAAATACTTATGATCTAGCAAACTAACTGTGAGGCTGTAAAGCAGATGCCATTACCCCGACCTGTGTGCTGGAAGCGTCAGTCTAAAGCTCTCCCCAGAGAGTGTTGTATCGGAGAGCCCGTTTGACTTTCATTTGCTTCAACTCTGACAATCTAGCACCTACCTTCCTCTCCCTTCACCTCCCCCGTCTCCCTCGTTTTTTAATATCCAGTTCTCAGAGATGGAACCACGTGACTGGTTCTTGATGAGAAAAGAACTGTTCTGTGGAGGTCAAGAGACACCTTGTGGTCCCTTGTGTCCATTACACAGATGATATACAGACCTATCACCCATGAGGACTATGAAGTAACACCTTTAGCACTAGCATATGGTTTCAGTGGTGGACATTTGTGCTGTATAAAAGATTTGCTTAAAGTAGTCATTACTTAAGAAAGGACCGTTAAGTCAGTGATGATGTACAGTAAATGTAGAGAAAGACAGTACAGGTGTACTGATACACCTTTGCTTTTCTTGAGAGGATGTCTTTCTCTTTAAACTTTCCATCTCTGTGGTCTTTAGATGTGCGTCTTTCATGTCATTTTGTTTGACAAGACACAGCGATGCAGACACGCTGATGCCTCTAAGTGCGAAGCCTCCAGGGACTCCACAGCAACACCAGAGCAGGCTCATTAATGTCTCTGTTTGCTTTCATTGGTGCTATTTTTTACAAGTCTGGTCCACTGCGGGTCCTTTCATTGCGTCAGATCCGTGACAGCCTGTCACAGTGCCAAACCAGCTCCCCAGTACACTGATCAGCAACAATGAGCTGCAGCTCAAAGGCTGGAGGAGAGAAAAAAAAGAAAGGAACGACACAGTGGAGTGACAAACACGCACATCACGAAAACGGTTGCTTTAAATAGAAATGCTGCTTTGTAAAATAGTGGGACAGTGAAGACAACTGGTGCCTCTCTATCCAGCCCGGCTGCTCTGGTATTACATCTCATCTGCAGTCTCATAGCCTCGGGCAGCGACCTTGCATGTTATCATGGCAGCGCATAGGAAGTCCATTTTCCTCTTTAATTGTGTCTTCATCAGCATTAAAAGGGCTGACTGGTGTTTTAACTCTTCTGCTGTGCCACCCACCATGTTTAAGAACAAAGACTTGCTTTTTTTTGTTTTGTCTACACCCTCAGACAAACATCTCATCGGCAAGCACCTCACGCGAACAATTATGATCTCCATTACTGCTACTATTACAGCTCCTTCGTGTCTCTATTGTATGTTTAATGTCCTCTGGAAGCCTTTCAGAAGCAGAGCATCTTAACAGCTTAGTGTCAAAATGTAGAATAACCAGTGATGGAATCTCACTAAGCACAATTTCCTTAAGTAGTGTACTTAAGTACCATTTTGATTTACACGTACTTTGCTTGAGTATTTCAAACTTCTCATACTGAATACTTTGACTAATTTTAGAGGCAAATATTGTGCTTTTTACTCCACTACAAACACATAGTTACTTTGCAGATCCAGACCGTTCAGTGATGACATGCCATAAGTCCTGACCAATCAGATAGTGTTATGGGCAGGATACTGAGTAAGATCACAGAGTGGTAAATGGAAAACTGCTGAATATCAGACCTGTTAATTATACCTAGTTTTTATCTTTATTTTATACCCATAATTTCTGAAAATTTGTATCTTAGAATAAGAAAAACATTGCATTGCTCTCTCTCAAGAACATAAACTAACCTAAAGTATATTTAATATTAAAATAGACCTGCATGTGCATGGCAGAGTGGATAGAAGAGCTACGTCTAAGAAATTTTGTTTTGATTTTTTGTGGACACTGACTTCAGTGGCAGTAGAGGCCCAAAATATGGGAAGAGAGAATGCACATCACAAATAATGGCTGAAGCTGATTTATCATTGCCAACAGACTATGAAAATGACAGCAGTGTGAATTACAGGAGACTAAAAAATGCATATATATTCACTTTACAGGAAAACTTTTTACAACCCCAACAACACAAAATTACCAGTCTGTGTTGCCTCCTGCTTGACTGTTATTGGCTCATAGCAAGTCTACCACCATGTGATTGAAGCCAGTTAAATGCATTTGAAGTAGCCTTGTTGTATTTTTATCTGTTACCGCATTGGTGTGAAGAAATAGGTTAAAAAAGTAAAAGCAAAAGATATCCACCAATAATGTCCCACATTGATTTCTCGTAACTCTCAAAGCCTGCTTTTGCAGTGCAAGTAGTGCACACACACACACACACACACACACACACACACACACTCTACATGGGTGAAATAGAGTGGAGAGAGTGGGTGTGAGTGGAAACTTGTCCTCCCACTCTCTCCAGCATTAACAACCAGCCTCTTTGAGCACCAAACATTATGACTATCAAGAGCCACTGAGTGAAAACATAAATTAACTATCCTGCCTCCTTCTGAACAAATTAAATGAGTAGTTACGATGCTCATGAGAGTGAGTGTTGGTGGTGGTGACAGAAGTCATCTGCCACTCTTTTACCACGGAACTTGGATATTAGTCGCCAGATATTTTGGTCTGATTTTACACTTTAAATTCTCTGTTTTGAAGTGGATAATTTGGTGCACAAAAGTACTCATTCTTTTCCATTTCTAAAAATGAATATGCTACAGGATCAGGCATCTATGAATGTTTGAATGAAATCGTCCAAAATGTAAAACCACTCATTTATACCCATCCCTAGTTAGTGGCACTGAGAGGTTTGACAGTCTCTGGAATAGTTTATTTTGGCTCTGGGTGTTAGTTGCTGTTCTTCAGAGTCGCCGTAATGATAGATGGTGAGTGGAGCTGGCAGCCGGTTGTCTGTGGACAGAGTGAGCTTAGCAGCAGTGAGCAGCGGGGCCTAATGGGACCTGATCAGGAGCTTAGGTCACTGCCATCTCAAATACAGCCATGGCACAGCAGACATCAGCGCTAACTCACCTTAGATTAGATGCTGGAAGCATGCCTGTAACACGCCCTGACACCTCAAAGCAAAGCCTCGGCCTCAGCATTTCAATTACCCCCCCCCCCCCCCCAGCTCACATGCAGCACGGTGCTCGGCCTTGCCCTGAGGACTCCCACCAGGCCACAGTTTGCCCTGTTCAGTCATGCATGGCTTTTAGACAGCATAGCAGGATTGCTTTTTATTCTGTTTCTTCATTTTTATGGGATTGTCCTCTGAAAATGGAAAACTGGAACTGGAAATGGAAGGTTGCCAGCACAGCGAATACACTGTCACATCAATAGGTGGGAGAAGAGGGAATATGCTAAACTTGTTTAGAGGATACCCAGGAATCTAAACATGTGAGCTATTAACATATTTGCTATGCTTTGAACACATTAGGGTGGATGTTTTGCTGTCTCACAATATTGACAATCTGTTTCGTGTTTTATCTCACCAGCGTCTTTGATTTTTGTAAATGTATGCTTATCCTGAATTTGCGTATCCAAAGGGCAACCTCACATGCTCAGTCCTTCACATGCAAAGATGGGGATGGGGATGCACCACTTTGTGAAACACATAACTGCATCAACAGCATTGCTTCATTGGCGCTTCACTGTAGAACTCGTCGCCACTGAACACCGTTTGTTTGCAATTGATTGCATTTTGGCTTCGCTTTTTATTTTACACACTGTCCCAACTTGTTTGAAATCGGGGCTGTGTGTAAGTGGGAAAACAGTGAGACATCATGTCCTGGAATCAGCACAAGCCTTGTACTGGTTAATATATGCGCACTGTCTGATACTAATACACTCTCTGAAAGGGGAATTAATAGCAACAAAGATTACGTAGGGGGACATGGCCAAACTGAGGGGAAAACGGTGTGTGTCTTATGCTTTAAAGGTTTCATACTCTGTTGAATACATGACAAAGAGAAAATTACAGCATTGCTTTATTTAAATGCCTGAATATAAGATATTTTTAGATTTAACAGGCAAAGACCGGCAGCTCTGTGAGACGTGTCTGTCGGGTGCGTGACACTTTGTCAGATCTTACAGACTGTTAACGTCCTATCCAGTATTAGTTTAACTGTGCAGTAGTAAAGAAATTTAATCAATAGGCCTTGTGTAGATGTGCACCAATTGTCCTTTTTTTTAATTACAATCAATCCCAGAGATTAAATGTCATCGCAAACTTTTTTTTTTATTATTATTAACATATGAAACCAAAATCAGGATCTTTCCCTAACCTTAACCAAGTTGTTCTACTTTTAACCGTGCCAACAAAGGTTTCCTTAATCTTAGCATAATAATCTCAAAGTATTTATTTATTATTACCAAATCCTAAACAAAAAGCCTCAGTGCGATCAAACCTTAACCACAGAGGTGGATTATAACACTTGTAACAGATTTGGAAGGCACTGTTGATAGATGTGTTGGAATAGAATCTGTTTCTAAAGCTAATGATGGACAACACAGTTTTTTTTTTCCCTTTAGTTTAGACAACTTACTGGATTTGGACAGAAAGACAGAAAGACAGAATGAAACAGACAGTACGTCTTCCATGGAATTTCAGAAATGTGTTGTGTATGAGGACTGCACGGTGCTGCAGCAGTTAGCACTGTCACAGCAACAGGATTATTGGTTCAAATCCCGGTATCCTGGGTTTTTTAACATTAAATGAGTTAATTTATTGTTTTCACGTGATGGAACGAAAGCTGTACTTATCCTGAGCTGTTGATTACCGAAAGTCTCAGTCCTCCACCTGTACCCACAATGTTTGCGTACAAATCCAGATATTCGTTGCGACCCGAACACTCAGTGTGTGTGAGGCAGATGGCTGCTGGCAGCAACTGGCTGTCTCTTTGCTGTACAGATGAGTGCAGGCGCTGACCTCTATTTAGATGCCCAGAGAAAGAGATAAAGGCCTATGATGAGGACTCCCCTCAAGCTCAGCCAGGCCACAGCCCTACTGTCAGTCACCAGTCTGTATGTGTGTGTGTGTGTGTGTGTGTGTGTGGGTGGGGGCTGGGGGTGGGGGGGGGCTGCATATATTTTTGGATCCGCCACTATACTTTCTATTTTTCACATTAACACTCTGGCAATATCTTTGATAAGCTGGTGGTGTTCAGTGTTTGTGAAGAGCGTTTCAGAGAGCTGCTGATTCAGCTAAACTTTGTGAACCACTTGTACATTGTGATGTTTTTGTGCTGGAGGGTATGTTGTTATTGTTGCTGTTACAATAACAGGAACAGGTTATTGTAACAGGTAAAGTAATTAAATGGCTCAGGTCTTTTTCTCAGGTTTTCTTTTTCCTCTGGTGTCCAACATGATATCAGATCTGGACTTATTTCCCACTTTAGGCAACCAAAAAAAAATAAAAAATATTCTAGTTGCTTTTCCTCACACATCTTCAAGTCCTCAAGCGGCTTTCCTTTCCTTTTTAAGCTTACATCTCTTAACACCTTTTCAGATCCAGCGCTCCAGAAACAAGCAGATGAAGGAGATGTTCCCGGAAGGCTTCGGAATCCACCACGCCGGCATGTTGCGGTCTGACCGCAGCCTGATGGAGAGCATGTTCTCCAAAGGTTACCTCAAGGTGCTGGTCTGTACTGCTACCCTGGCCTGGGGAGTGAACCTGCCAGCTCATGCAGTTATTATCAAGGTACTACTATTTGATATTATTTGTTTTGCTTCCTTTATATCTTAAGTGCTTGTATGAACTGTTAACAAGGCTGGATTACGCGCCAGAGAAAGTAAACAACTGCCCTTAGCTCCCAAACTTTCAAGGACTCCAAAGTCTCCAGTTCTTTTCTGGTAATTCAATTAACTGCAGGTTTGTTTGGTTCTATAAACCACAGAAGCAAAATGAATAGTTGAATAGTTAAACAACAGTTTGCAACTTCTGTGTTGAGAGGTCTCTTAAACAAAAGAATGAAAACATAAGATTTAGTTTGATGACAGATTGAAGTAGCTCAGGTTCATGGGAGTTATGAATACCTCCTTGCACCTAGAAATACCTCAACAATTATCTGTAGTAAGGACTCATAGTAAGTGGATAAAGGTTGTCATAATGCATTATAAGCCCCATCAGTCAACCTCTGGTTTATAACTGGTCAAACGCACCCTTAAGACACTTGAATTTGTGACTCATTGTAAGTCACACCCACAGTGACATATTGGTAGAGTGCATCAGAAGTCATTATGTGTCTTTATGAGTGTAGTCATAAAGCATTATGATACATTATGATTCATTGAATGCCCCCACAAAAGACACTATAGGTGTGCTTTTCATAGATTGACTTTTAAAAGCTGTTTAAACTTTACTCACATCAAATATGATCAAGACCATGGAAGAAATGATACTTCACTAACCATCACATTAAATCAGAATTAACTATACTGGCGGTTTTTAACTTACATAGCGTTACAGTCACGAGTTATTTAGTCATTCATGGCAAATTTTAAATGATCGCCTTTTTACTCATACTGCTGGAAATTTTCAAAGAAAATGTGCTTCCTGGTCATATGTTTCTGATCCTCTGAAGCCTCCTTTATCTCTTGTGTCTACAACAGGGTACTCAGATCTATGATGCCAAGCGCGGTGCCCTGGTGGATCTGGGCATCTTGGACGTCATGCAAATTTTTGGGCGTGCAGGTCGTCCCCAGTTTGACAAGTACGGCGAGGGCACCATCATCACCACCCATGACAAGCTTAGCCACTACCTGACCCTGCTCACGCAGCAGAACCCCATCGAGAGCCAGTTCCAGGCCAGCCTGGCCGACAACCTCAACGCCGAGGTTAGTCTCCCAAAACCTGGATCTGGATAACACTGGTGCTCATGTTTTCTTTACTCTTCCAATTCTGAATGGAGAATTGCTGCATCAGGAACAGTCAAAACTATCAACCCCGACGGTTTTAACTAATGCAAGTTTCAGCAAGTGTTGTCATTCTGTGTAAAGCTGGGAGGGAGCTTAACTGCATTTGTTTCTGTGTTGATGATAACAAACCTATTGATGAAATTTCCATGCAAGTGATCCATTTCACACGCTGGCTTGGAATGGAGAGCGGATTCATCTCAACCAAATCTTCGCACATGTCTGTTACTTTGTGTGACTGCTGTAGCGTTAAGAGGTGCGACGGTGCTGTTGGAGAGATTAGACTGAAACTAAATGTTGAGACTGCAGTTTCCAGCAGTGTCCACTAGATGGTATCAGAGACCAGAGAAGTCAGTGACTTCATGTGAGGACTTTTTCTTTCTTCTCTCCTGGGTCCAGGTCGCCCTGGGGTCAGTCACCAACGTGGAGGAAGCAGTGAAGTGGCTCAGTTATACTTACCTCTATGTTCGCATGAGGGCCAACCCACTGGCATACGGCATCAACCACAAGGTTTATCAGGTTGGTGATCTTTGAGTCTGATGGGGGAAGAATGTATGTGACAATGACAATAATAAAGGTAACAGTAAGATAAGTGATGAGTATCCAGTTTCAGTATGACATCAATCTAACTTGATTGTGACTGATTTACTTTTGTTCACATGTAAGTATTTTAAAAGCAACAATAGTACAATTCAGCATAAGAAAACGTTAAAACAAGACGTAACGCTAGCTGAACCTTTTGAAATCCCCAGTACTTGGATTAAAAATGAAACATTTACTTACTTGTTTCTTTTCAGATGGATCCGTCCTTGGAGCTGTACAGAAAAGAACTGGTGGTGGACTCGGGCAGAAAGTTGGACAAGGCCAGGATGATCCGCTTCGAGGAGCGGACTGGCTACTTTGCCTCCACTGACCTGGGCAGGACGGCCAGCCACTTCTACATCAGATACAACACCATAGAGGTAGATTTACTTCAGCGTACAGGAATCACATACTACATGAGCTGAGACATCCAGGTGCAGTTCAGTGCTTCTTGTTTCGACATTTTTCTTAGCCTGATTAAAAACCAACTGGAACCAGGGTCTGAACCCAGATATAAAGATGGTAAAAAATGAAGTAAATAGACAACAGTGGAACAGTTAAAATGAATAGAATTAAGAACCAGCTGTATTGACAGCATATATATTTTTACATACACACACTGAATTCATCTTCTGCATTTGACTCATCCTTAGTTGAACACACATGCAACACCCGGCAAATTACATGCAGTGAAACACACACAGGAGCAGTGGGCAGCATCAAGCACCCGGGGAGCATATTGGGGGGTTGAGTGCCTTGCTCAAGGGCACATCAGCCGGCTAATTGGGGGGGGGGATTTTTCCACATTAATCACTCCACCACACCCAAATTTTTCCTGCCCGCTCAGTGGGGGAATCGAACCGGTGACCCTCCGATCACAAGCTGCTTCTCCAACCTCTAGGCCATGACTTTGAGTGCCACAAATGCACCAATAAGCCTCCCTCCACCTAATAAATAATAAATAAATAGAACCTAATAAATAACCTAATAAATAGAATAAAATGCATTTGATGGAAAGACCACAAACACGGTCATTTTGCTGTACCACTCACCCCTGTGCATAATTGAGAATATGTCTTTTATTTTTTTTTAAATCTTATGGTAACAGTACAAATGGTAGAAACTTTGTGATGATTACCTTCTGAAACCGATTCTTCATTCGTCAGTTTTTGTGCATCTTCGCCGTGTTTCGAGAATATCACTGTACCACCACTGTACATGAAACTCCATTAACCTGTATTTCTTTCCCTTCCTTCTGTGAAGACTTTCAATGAAAACTTCAACTCTCAGCGGACGGAAGCTGACATCCTCAGCATTGTGTCCAAGGCAGAGGAGTTTGAACAGCTGAAGGTCAGAGGTCATCATGTATAAACCATAACAAGCAACTCATCATATATCTCTGTCTGTTATTATAGACACATAGTCGCCCACCTGGCAGACTGACTTCTTATCAGGTCTACATTATAGGTCTACCCTTTGTTAGAGTTGAAATGTAGCACAAACAACTCCATCATAATTTGAAAGGAAGAGTGTGTCATGTTGGGGTTGTGTGTTGGCAGGTTCGTGACGAGGAGCTGGAGGAGCTGGATCAGTTGCTGTCTAACTACTGTGAGCTGCCAGCTGCAGGCGGGGTGGAGAACAGCTACGGCAAGATCAACATTCTGCTTCAGACGTACATCAGCCGAGGAGAGCTGGACAGCTTCTCCCTCATCTCAGACCTGTCGTATGTGGCACAGGTGATCGACACACACGCCTTAACCAGTACATCACAAATGTGTATATTTAGATTTTTATATTTTCCAATTAGCAGTTGGAAATTAAGTTGATGCTACACTGGATGTTCTCCATGCTGGCCTGCAGAGCCACATGACAGGCTCTAGGTCCACATCTTAGACAAATGAAATGAGCTGATTGTATGAATTACAGTTTTATGTCGGTTTTTGACTGACTGCATAGATATACTTCGACTTTCGTTAAACTACAATTACACCATGAAAACAAAAGAAGGGCGGCACGGTGGTGCAGTGGTTAGCACTGTCGCCTCATAGCAAGAGGGTTCCAGGTTCGAATCCCGGTCTGGGCCCTTCTATGTGGAGTTTGCATGTTCTCCCTGTGCCTGCGTGGGTTTTCTCCGGGTACTCTGGCTTCCTCCCACAGTACCAAAAAACATGCACATTAGGTTAATTGGCTACTCTAAATTGCCCCTAGGTGTGAGTGTGAGAGTGTGTGGTTGTTTGTCTTTGTGTGTTGGCCCTGCGATTGACTGGCGACCAGTCCAGGGTGTACCCCGCCTCTCGCCCGTAGTCAGCTGGGATAGGCTCCAGCTCCCCCGTGACCCTGACGGATAAGCGGTATAGCAAATGGATGGATGGAAAACAAAAGAACACCCCGAGCAGTCAGAGGATGGATACAAAAATCTCCAAGTCACTTAAGATCCCTTGAAGTTCAGTTAAATCCATCATTAAGAAATGGAAGGAATATGGCGTATTTGCAAATCTGCCTAGAATGGGCTGTCTTCATGAACTGAGTGACCATGCAGGAAGGAGACTAGTGAGGGAGGCCACCAAGACACCGAAATCGGCGCAGGAATGTCTCAAAGACACAACGACAGCCTGCAGGCTCCCCAGATCCCAGTCTGATCGAGAATCTCCGGAATAAGCCGGTTAGGCCTCCCACCTGGAGGCCTAGGACAGGACCCAAAGGATCATTCCTATTGCCAGTGACCACAAAATTCCCCCAGAGGTCCTGTATCCCTTCCCCTGACAGGTCAGGCGTGGCCCCGCAGTATATATTTAGATTTCATTTGAGCTCATTAAGTAACACCGCAAGCGAGCAACACACCTTTATCCTGTTAAAATGGAATGACTTCCTTCTTCTTCTCCCTGCTGCCCTTATTTCTCCATTTCCCAACATCAGCTGACTCCATGAGGCCGAATGCTTGGAATAGTTAATGAGACCGATGTGTGTTTGCTGGATGGTAACTAAAGTGGAGCAGTGAGCAGTATGAGTCCCACACTGTCTTACACACACACACACACACACACACTCTTACTGAGCTTTGGTTATCATGCAGATATACATGATTCTGTAGCTGCTGCACTTGACCGGAGAAGAGCTGAAAAAAACAAAGAGAGCAGAAGTGTACAAGAACCAGCTGCCAACTAAATATGTAGTGTGATCCGACCCTGGATTTTATGAATACAAACATAAACTACACAGGACCAGTCAGTTTAAAATTTCTCTTTTGCAGTAGAATCAGAATTCCTTTATTTATCCCCGAAGGGAAATTCTTTTTTGTACAGACATTGCACTTGCAGTTTTCCCAACCAAGAAAGAAAAGTGAAAGGTATAAAAATAGGATAAATGACAGATAAGTATAGATCTAAAAATACAGGTATTTACATGTGTAAAACCATATATACATTGTATATATAAAAGTATGTGTGTCCGTCACAGTGCAGAGTTAAGCAGGCAGGAATGATTTCCTGTGTCGCTCTGTGGTGCATCGTGGGAGTAAGAGTCTCTGACTGAACGAGCTCCTGTAGCTGATCTGGCATCTGACTTCAGGTTGTTTTAAGAGAAAGTCAAATGTTAGAGATGTGCTGAGGGTGGTCACTGTTTTTTAAAGATCAGACAAAAATGTGCAACAGCAGCTGGCAGTCAAAGAGAAGGTGGATGTACAGTAGCTGTTGGTGCTACAAATGGACGATGTGCTGTCGTAAATGCTGTTGGAATTGGTGCCCTTCAGCAGACTCTTGATCCTTTACTTTCAGGTATTAAAACTACGTAGAACATTTATACTGTATACTGTGTGTGAGATATTAACGATGCGTACCCATAAACAAACAACTGGGTCGCACATCATTGTTATCTTTCCTGTGTGCTTACATATTTAGCTGTAGGATTAAAAACTTTATCCAACAGCTGTCAGACTGGGTCCCAATCGCCAGTAGCCGACACCAGCAGATCTTCTTTGGGAGATTCTGATGTTATCACTTTAGGAAAAAATACAAGCTCTACATTTTTCTTGTCCAAAAAAAAAAAAAAAAATTCAACTGCTGTTCTTACTACTAGAGCCCTGGCGATACTGAATTTTTAAAGCCAAAACCAATATTGATATATGAGGGTTTAAAAAAATCATCAAATCTTCTAATGTGTTTTTTTTATGTAAAGACAAACACTAAATGTAACATAAATATTTTATTGGGATAAATTTGGTTATTAAGGAATTACAAACTGAAGGAAGGAATTCAGTGAGCAGTACATTTTACAGTGTAAAAAAATCAACTCGTCAGTGCCCTCTGGTGGACATGTAACAAACATGTTTTACCTCAGATTTCCTGTACATTTCTGTACCACCAGCCCACACTGGCTACCTATCAAGGCATGAGAAGATGTCCAAATTAGCAGTGTGAATATAAAAATGACTGAATTAGCGCAAATAAGATTGTATGTGAAGTTATTTTTGTGTTCGCAATGGAAACAGCACTAAAGCATTTTTACTATGAAGAACAACTGTTCTCCCAAACCTCATCCAGACCTCTTAGTCTCATCCTGCGTCCAGCCGCAGCAATGGCCACAGTTCAATAATCTAGATTGCGTTCAGACCTCAGCAGACAATCAGATCACATAAACACGTTACCAAATCAATCACAGCCTGACCAGACTTGAACTGTCTATCAGTGATCAACACCGCCACCTGACCTTTCCTCCAGAACCGACATGAGCAATCCATCAGTGCACAGCTGTGGCCAACCTGGATGTCTGAACCAGCCAGATCTCCCCCCCCTTCATCACACATGATTGATTACCAGTATACAGCGTGATGTACCATACAGCTGCTGCAAGTGCTCCACTACAAATGTGTTTCAGTTCTTTTTTTTTTTTTTCCTGTACTGTAAAGATGAAACTATTGCCGTCTTGGGAAATGGGAAATAATGCGTCTACAAACGCAGCAGTGCCTTGTGTAATTGTGGGATTGATGTTGATTCTTGATTTTTTTTTTTCCGCCCCTTGTCAATACTCACAGAATTCCGCCCGGATCGTCAGGGCTTTGTTTGAGATTGCTCTGAGGAAGCGCTGGCCGGCCATGACTTACCGCCTGCTCACGCTTTGTAAGGTGATCGACAAGCGGCTGTGGGGCTTTGCCCATCCTCTCCGCCAGTTCCCCAACCTGAGTCATGTTGTGCTGAACCGCTTGGAGGAGAAGAAGCTCACTGTGGACAAACTGAAGGAAATGAGGAAGGATGAGATCGGTAAAAGCGACTCTTAAGTCTCAGCTTCACTGGTGTTTATATATTCACACTGTTTAAATGATCCTGAAGCACACTTAAAAAACAGACATAAACATGAAATATCAGGCGTACATATGTCTTAAATTCCCAAAAAGTGACTGGAGCTTTTAATTTACATCAAGCGAGGTTTCCAAAGAAGTTTCCTGATGGGCTCATTTCGTTTTGTTGTTAATGCAAACTCAGCTCTCAGCTCCGTCAGAGGGTGTCTTCATATGTACATTTTCGCAGCCTTATCGCATAACAGTCATGTCATGCTGTTTTTGTTTTCTAGCTGCGTTTAAGTATTACTAGTAAACCCAACACTTTATAAACAGATGTTTCAAATTAAAAGGCTCCCATTCAGAGGGCATAGCTCCTCTCTGTCCTGGTAGGCATTTAATGTGAAACAGCTGCAGGAAATGTTGATTTTCATTGAGTGTAATAGTGATCAAAACAGCAGAAAAGTTGGAAGTGACTGGAAGTAATTAGTGAATGATAATAACATTTGTATTCAAAAGAGAAACTGTGAGCAGCAGGGTAGTAGCTGTAGGAGCGTGTGTTGTTCTGTACGCACTCCGTCAGAGTGACTCGTCATTATGGTGCATTAATGACTGGTGTTTTGTTCCCAGGTCACATGTTGCACCACGTTAACGTCGGGTTATCAGTCAAACAGTGCGTCCACCAGATCCCTGCGATCACAATGGAGGCCAGCATCCAGCCAATCACACGCACCGTCCTACGTGTTCGTCTCATCATCACGCCTGACTTTCGCTGGAATGACCAGGTTATAAATACACGACATACACCATACCATTGCTGTTGTCCGTCTTTATATCAGATACAGCTTGAGACAGTAAACCTAAATTGAAAGTTTATAATCTTCAATGTGTTTGTTGGATTTTCCCAAGACATAATTTTTACAGCTTTTTTTTTTTCTCACACACATAACTACACCCTACAGTTCCTGTGAAGACTACATCTACGATTTGTTATGGGAGCATTCGCAGTGTATTATAATGCATTCATAATACTTTATGCTTTTTTTTCATTTGATCAGTTTCTCATTTGGAATCAAAATCTTGACACCCATATTGTATAAACAGAATCTGTGAGCACCCTAAATGAAACTGCTTTTGTATCAGGTGGGTTTAAAATCAAAGTACCCCTCAAGCAGGGAGGTGAGACGGGGTCGAGAGGCTTTGAGTATAGTCAAGTGGGTGCAGCCGCCGTGGAGAGCATTTGCCTTCTGTAGCCTGGCAGTATCTGACGTATCTGTGTTGTGACCTGGCATAAAGAGGCCACAGTAATAGAATGAGCGCTAGTCACAAATTGTCTTATTGTCAGCAACTGTGGGAATCCTTCCAAGCAAAATCTGCCAGGTAGATGACTCAGAAAGGAAGCTGTAGGCAGCTTGGATTCACAGCAGTTACTGTTGTCAAGTAACTAGTCTACAGCCATCTGTCAGCATTGAGATAAATATCATGGACACAGAACACCTGGTTTTGATAATTATTGCAGGAAATTATATAATTATATCAACCTGATTTCAATCCAGCTAGAGCTCTCCTGGAGAAAGCTGATTTCTTGGTAACCAGCTTCCTAATTGGCTTTTTACAAGTGAGCAAAAGGCACAAAGACCTCAGACAGGAAAAGGATTGCTGCAGGAGTGGAATGAAAGGAGAGGATATTACGTCTAATGATGCACCCTCATGTTCAAAGTGATTCCAAGTAAAACTGAAAGTCACTTTCCACAGCCGAGCACTTGACTTTTCGTCAGTGTGACAGCTAAAGGTAAATTTTACAGTTGCCGTGTTTCTAGGCCTGTTTGATTATGGCAAACATCACAATCAAGTACATGATTTTATTTTATATTTTATCATGCGTTTATTGAGCTTTTAAAAAAATATCTTACTAACTTTAAAGATAATTACACAAGACGAAATGAGAGCGTCGTTATGAAACGCCATCATAGTCGTGGTCACGTGATCACGGTGGAGAAAATACGATCAGCTCCTCCCACCTTGTTTTTATAGCCGTGGTATCTCCATCTGTCCTTGAGAGCCAGAGTGCCTCCAGGCCCTCGCCAGTGTGTCCCACCTCAGTGGGCAGACAGGCCAAAGGGGATAACGGGAAGCTTAGTCCAGAGTTTTTCATGGAATCTGAGTGGAATAGGAAGCTCATTGTAGCAGGGCTGAATATGAAGATGAATGTTTATGTCCGATTAGCAATGCATGCTTCAATCATGGGAGAGTGGTAACGGAAGACCGGCTGGCTTAGGCCTGATCCAGCTGCAGAGCCTGGACACATGTACCGACACATGAGCTGTCTCCCTGATGGCACCCAGGAAGCAGACCACACTGACGCACTATGATACACGCTGCCATAACCCCGCAAGCGTTCCAGATGCGCGCTGTCATTCGCCTCAGATTTTATTCCTATCAGGATAGGAAGCAAATGCACACATCACATTTTTAGGGCATAATAAATCATTTTTAGGACAAGGTCACTTTGGCCTTTGAGAAATACAAATTTACTAAAACCAAAGCCAATGGCATAGTGACAATAAGTGATAATTAATTATGAGATCAAATCTACGAATACACTGACAAGAGGTCATGTTATACAAAGAAATATTGGCTTTGGGATGAATACATTTTCATGTTACTTATAAAGTGGAACTAAGAAAGGACAACGAGAACAGGGTTTGCTCAGAACGTCATTGATGACACCAACAGGCACATCATGTTTAGGAATGGAATTTAAAAACAGGGACACAAAGAACAGCCATTTACTGCAGAGCGCTGCCATTAATTACTGATCAGCCGCAGTCAGAAATCAATACAAACACAGATTATTAGACTGTAAACAATTCATCAAACTGTTATCCAACCGCAGTTATTGAATGTCAGACAACCTTATTGCACTTCTGCAGTCAGCTTGCGTTTCTGTGCCTGTGACGAGGCTTTAAAGGATATACATAATAGTATTTGAATGAAACAAATGCTTCCTCTGTATATTATGCCAAAGTCCCTTTAAGACGTGTGACATATTAACAGTCCCCATCGTGTCTACTTTAGAAAGACGAGGTAAAAAGTGTCTCATGTCCATAGTCCTCTCACACACAGAGAAAATAAAGCACCCACAAACCAACCAGTATTCCTGTGCTCAAATATGACCCTGCGTCTGGTTTCCAGTGTGTGTTTCTGATTCTTTGATTAAACACCAGTTTGCTTAAGCAAATATCCTAAAAAAGAGACAGCACGAGGCCTTTGAGGCAAGTTAGGGTCGTTTATCTTCAGTGGTTTCGTTTGTTTGCTTGTTAACCTCCCGTCATGAATTCAACGCCGCCGCTAATGGCTGCTGAAAGGGTGTCCGATTGAAATGTTCTTTCCCTCGATGATTCAGGTCCATGGGTCAGTGGGTGAGCCGTGGTGGTTGTGGGTGGAGGACCCCATCAATGATCACATCTATCACTCAGAGTACTTCCTCCTGCAGAAGAAACAGGTTTGTTTTTTTGTTTTTTTTCTGAGTTGGACTACGGCTGATACGAGCACAATGTTCCTCAAAGAGAACATGACGTCTGATGTGAGATTGTGTTTCCTGTACGTTTATGAGCGTGTGTGTGTCTGTCTGTTCCTCCCTCCAGGTGATAACAGCAGAGCCTCAGCACATAGTGTTCACCATCCCTATCTTTGAGCCCTTGCCTTCCCAGTACTACATCAAGGCAGTGTCTGACCGCTGGCTCGGGGCCGAGGCTGTCTGCATCATTAACTTCCAGAACCTCATCCTACCCGAGAGGCATCCCCCGCACACCGGTACGCACACTTGCACTCAAACACACATTTATGATGCAACAACAGGGACTTGACTTGAATTTGAAATACTTAGCTGGTAAGTCTGTTACAGTACCATCAATTAGGAGTGTGAGTTGCCAGTTCCATCATGGTGATGATATTATACTGATTCTTTGGACACAATATTAGCTGATGTCAAAGTTTTGGTTTGATTCAATTCAGGGGCCTTTGATGAACAGGAGATGATATCATATGTCCATTTAATAGTATAATAAGTTAAATTTTCAATGAGGTAGACAGGGCTGTGAAAGTAGCATCTCAGCGATGTGGTCGGCTACTGACGCGAGACAGTGGACGAGACGGTGGTTTTTCTGACTGAAGGAGGAGATTCACTTGTTTTCATGTCAGTGTGGTGTTTCACTCTTGTGTTACTCACACCATTCTCACATGTGAATTAGCCAGTTCAGCCTGCTCATTGTTGGACGTAGGCCGGTTGCTGTAGTAATGTTCTGTAGCTGTACAGTCACTCCCAAGGGATGTGGGACGGGCTTCTTTGTCTCATGAGAATTTGTTTTACTGCAGTAAATTAGCCATAAATTCTCAGACTAAACTAGCACAGGCATCAAGTAGGATTTCCCAAGGCTGACAGATGAAGCATGTTTTGTGTAGTGAAAAAGAAACAAAAGCTTTTATAAAAATCGAATACTGGCATAAGCGACAAGATACTTTCCCTAAAAAACACCAACTGTAATTTAAGAGTCGGCTCACCACGACAAAATGTCTTAGCTGTTTGGAACCTGCGTGGAGACATCAAAACCCCATCTGGACTGGAGAACAAAAGCATCTAATCCTCCCATACTCCACTCATTCACTCCTCCAGACTGTAAGAAAGGAACCAGCATATTATTTCTGACCACATTTCCCCTCAGAAAGAACAGACACAATTACAGCAGCTATTGGGAAAAACCCTACAGCGCAGAGGAGATCATATCACAGGCGCCGTTTGACCAGCGTTTCCAGTCTTACATTAATAAAACAGACTCTTATAAAAGTCTCAGTTTGCTAGGTTCTATTATACACATGTAACAAAAATAAATCTGATGTTTGACGTTAAATGGAAACGCTGGCAAGTACACCAGGATGCTAACTTCAAAGTACTCAAGTATGAGACATGTGGGCAATTATCGATAACATTAGAGCGGGAGTGTTATCCAGACACTGTGACAGTACAACAAATAGAAAAATTACTCTTTTTCTCTTCTATTTCTGTGGATGAGAGAGAAAATGATTGTGGCTAAGAGAGCTCAGAGCAATGCAGCTTCAGAAAACAGATGCAAATGAAGAAAACATCTTGGTCTGCGGACAAACGCGCTGCAAATACATGCAGCTTATCAAAATAGACGTACATGTTAACTCATTTTCCGACGCCGCTGACAAGTAGCTAACTTTGCTAATAATAAACAGATGTGTATCTGCTCTTGTATGCGCTGCTTGTCGAGCATTTCTGTATGTGGTTGTGTTGCGTTTGCAGCGTGTTTCTCTGTTAGGTAGTTATATATATTTTTATATATATGAAAATATATAAAAGATAAAAAAAATATTTTTAGATAAAAATATGTTTTTGTAAAAGCTAGAAAACCCACTTAAACTAGCCAGTTGACAGACAAGTGTGTGTCACATTCATGTCACAAATGCACTAAAAACCAGGGAACACTTGAAAGCAACATGGAGGCCAGTGACAATCTTGCAGTGGTTACTTTATGTTCTATCTTTTACCTTAAACGCTGGTTGAATGATCTTTGAGCGCTGCTTGAAAGACAGATCTAAAGCTATTTACACACCATCTTCCAGAATTTGAACCTTCTTCATAGAGAGTGTCTATCCAGGTGCCATATTTACATCACAGCCAATCAGAGCTGGAGCTTATGAATACCTGTATTTGACCTGGGAATGAATACAGATTGTACCCTTCACGGCTGAAGACAAAAGCCAGATGTTAGGGGTTGCTAGATTTTCTAACTTTAAAGGCAAGCGTTGTTCTGAACAGTCATTGCTCCATGTGTACTCAACAACTGATCAGATGAAACAAGCTTTTCCATCTCTGTCCTGTTACATTTACCACATCTCTTTACTTCATTCTTGATCAGCCTTCAGTTTTCACTCTAATAAAATACTTTTCTTTGTGTTGACCTTGAAGAAGCGGAATGAGGTCGAGTCATTGATGAACCTTTATTTTGATTTGCTCTTTCTTTGCACAGAGGTGGAATGGCTGGCACTTGAACAACCGTGTGTCATTCTCATGCCTGCATATTCATCATTATGGTTTAATTGCATGCTGTGAAAGTGCAAAATGAATACTCATGCAGGATACAACATTTTCTCATTCACTAATTACTTTCATCTCAGTTGCATGCTGTAGTCCATATGTTTCCTTACTATGGTGTACAGCACTATATCTCAGTGTTTGTGACCTGAACAGTTATGTTTGTCGTTCATTAATCGTAATTTGTATTTGTTAAGTCTTCTTTTTCTTGTGTCTTTTGTTTCTTCTGTTTCTTCTTCTTCTTTCTGCCATGAAACCTGCCTACCGATGCGTGAAACTAAACCAGATCTTTCATATTAGTCCAGTCCTATGCCAAATGTCAGCTGACATTGGGGGCAGATTGACCTGATGGTGGAGCTACAACAAATTTAAGCCTGTGAAAACTAATAGCAAATCAAGCATATGTGTTGTGACTCTGCAATTATCACTAAAATGTAGTCCTAGTTGGGCTTTTGTTCAGAGTCATTGAGCTGGTAAAAATAATGAAGCTCATCACTTTAATGAAACCTATCTCCATGTCCTCCTACATGTTTTGCCCCATCAGATGCGAGATGAAGTGTGGTTTTATTTTATCTCAAAAAATGATTTTTTTGACTAGTTAAAATTCTACCCTCATGGAAGCTATTGCAATAAATGGCAAACAGAGCTTTTGCAGAACATGACAGTTTCTCAGGCACAGTGCAGTCAACATTTGTCAGTTGCTTACACTAGTTTGAAATCTGCCTTTATATGTAGCCGTGGTGACTGCCTAGGTCATAGTGCCATTGTGTGAAGCCATCTGTACTTCCTCTCTTGGCATTTAGCCCAGTAAATCTTGACTTGCTATTGGTGCCCTGGGTTATTCTTAGAGAATTCTACCCATTCATGGCTTGGGATCCCCTGCCCCACATGTTTTAGATGCCCCCCTCTTCCATGAAGCTCTGCAGTAGCCTGATAATGAGCGTTTGAGTCAGGAAAGTTGGTGCAGAAAAGCATCTAAATGCTCTGCAATGTTTAGATGGGTGCACCATCTGATTGCCAGAACATAAAGGTTCCCCAAAGAGCACTACATTGTAAACAGATGATTAAAGTTATTCACTTCACCTGTCAGGGGTTTTAATGTCGTGGCTGATCGGTGTAGATGCTTTGTTCTTTTTTGATGTACCCCACTTTTGCTGCCATAAATGTAGTTTTATTAAAAGAGTCCAGTTTCATCTTCTTCCTCTTTCCCTCTCAGAGTTGCTGGACCTACAGCCGTTGCCGGTGACAGCTCTGGGTAACCGGCAGTATGAGAGCCTGTATAAGTTCACACACTTCAACCCCATCCAGACTCAGATCTTCCACACGCTGTATCACACCGACACGAACGTCCTGCTGGGGGCCCCAACAGGCTCTGGTAAAACCATTGCAGCAGAGATGGCCATGTTCAGGGTCTTCAACAAGTATCCAACCTCTAAGGTTTGTCTAATTTCAATTAATGAAATATCTCCCGACAACCACAAAGTGCATCGTTAAGAGTGAAGGTCCACTTGAGAGGTTGTGCCTCAGGGAGCACCACAGATGATTGTAATCTGTAGTTTATTGTAGGGTTGTAGGTAGGTAGGGTTGTATTGTAGGTCTTTCAGCTCCCCTATCAGAAGAAAACCGCTAACTGCTATCGATGCCTACCTCTGTTTTTTACTATCCGCTTTGCTGCCCTATCAATGTGAATTTCCCCACTGTGGGACGATAAAGGAGATCTTATATTATCTAAGGAAATCAGCCATATGATAGTCAGGTTTCAGCTGATTTTCAGCTGTGTCCATGTCATCCGTATTGTACTTACCCTCATTTTCGGATGTTCTGAATTTCACAAAGTCACGTATGATCTACTGTGTAATCACTGTTTGGAAACACCAATAATTGATTTCATATCTCTTGCTCAGCCATGTTGTGCTGCAGTGAGGACAATCAGACTCTGCTATAGGAAATTTAGCTTAAAAGTTCAAGCTTTCTGTATCAGTTTTTTTTTTTTTTTTTTTTTTTTTATTTCATGGTTATAGTCAATACGCAGTTATCACAACACCCCTAAACCTAAGTAAGATGTTGTAGAAACACAGTCAGACAACATGAAACTGTGATGATATAGCTCAAACGTACATCTGTCCATAAGAAAACCTGCCAGTATGTCTTCACGTGAAATGTTTTAATTTGTCACCGTGTGTTCAGGTGGTGTACATCGCGCCCCTGAAAGCTCTGGTCAGAGAGAGGATTGAGGACTGGAAGATCAGGATTGAAGAGAAACTGGGGAAGAAGTAAGTGAAAACAGAGACACTACACTCACCAAGTAGGTGACACAGTGGCAGAATTGGCGATAACTGCTGATATGCACAGGGTTTTGGCCAGGTGTGGCCATTTATTTAGTAAATTGTAAACTTGGATGACACGTTTAAAAATAATGACAGAAATGAACAAGCTAAAGTGCCTCCTTATTGTTATGTGTGTAGAGTGGTGGAACTGACCGGCGACGTGACTCCAGACATGAGAGCGATAATGCAGGCTGACCTCATCGTAACTACACCAGAGAAGTGGGATGGAGTGAGCAGAAGCTGGCAGAATCGAAGTTATGTTCAGAAAGTAGCCATTCTCATCATCGATGAGATCCACCTGCTGGGTAAGACTCTGTCTGTATGAATGGCTGACATTCTTAAGGCAAAACAATTCAAAAAGTAATAGGAGCAAAGATTATTGACAACCTTTTGACGAATTCAAATCCATTTTTTTTTAATAAGAACTAGACTAGACTCACCTGTTATAAACAGCCGCGGCTTACATGACTTGAATTAACCAATCAGTGGTAGCTTTATTCCCTGTTTCTTGTTTTCACAACGGTAAAGTCAAGGGAACTCTCAGAGAGTATCAGAAGTGTTTTCGTCACCAAGGGCAAAAGAATTCTAAAGGGGGCGAGGCCAGCAAAGATGTTGGCTTAGCCTGCTTTAACAATGCACAAGGTTATTTAAAAGTTTTCTACTGGGGGAACTGTCAAGAAGCCTTGAGGAAAGAGGAATATCGATGTGAAAAGTCATTTAGGGTTGGTGCAAACTCTGGCACAATCAGGAGTGATGCTATGAACCCATACCAGCGATGGGAGACACATAAAAGGCAGAAAAATCTGAGCCCAATAATATAGTTTTAGTATCCTGATAATGACAGAAGCTTAAAGAAACCAACCAACCTCAGACATGGTCTTAAATTATTGTGACGATACTGTGTTGACTAGAACTGTATATAACCTCCATCCTACCTAAGCTCTTTTTAAATGTCTTCTGTTGCTTTGCCTGAACACTTCTGCAGATTGAAACTGAAGACTAGATAGTCTCTTAAAACATTCTTCAGCCTTTTTTCTGAAAAATTGGATTTGGTGTCCAAACAAAGTTTTTCAATCTAAGATGGCAGCTGTGCAGCTCAATGTGTGTGCTTACAAACATGCAAGTGGCTCAGATGCCTGATATCCTTTAATCAAAATTTGAGCATTGCAAAACACTAAAACCTTCTGAGCGGACTGTACCGTTGTCTGTTTTCAGGTGAGGACAGGGGTCCGGTGTTGGAGGTCATTGTGTCCAGGACCAACTTCATCTCCTCTCACACCTCAAAGAGCGTCAGAGTAGTCGGTCTGTCCACAGCTCTGGCCAATGCTCGAGACCTCGCTGACTGGCTGGGAATTGGACAGGTCAGATATCCATCATGGCACCAAAACATACAGCAGTTCTAGCCTTTGTCATTGTATCGCTTTTACCTTTTGACCCCTTACTCTTTGGTCAGATGGAGGGATCGTCTTCATAAGCTCCCTTGTTTCAGCAATAGTCAGAGCGGCTTTGCATGCCAAGAACACTGCTGCAGTGAAGCCAGCCAGAAACCATAGTCTTTGTCTAGCTCAGTGGTTTTTACGGTTCATTTGTTGCCCGTCTTTTCTTATGTGATTGAATGTATAAAATGTATGTAATAACAGCAATTAAGATCAACAGATACTTTTGGCCTGGAGTCTGTGTTGTAGTTCATCTCTATAATCGCCTGCAGTCTGTGTCTCGACCCCATGCTGGAGTTCTGATGATCAGGAATGACTGCAGCCGTGTGGATACTTGAGCTGTCCTGTTGGCTCGAAGCATCCAAATGAATTTTTATACTGAATGCCCATAGTTTGCGCATCTCCACAAAGGGTCATGTAAGCTTTATCAGTTAGCCAAAGTGAAAAAATACATCGAAACAGAGTACTGGTATAGTCTTATATATGTATCATTCTTATGTACCTTATATATATCTTGCTATGTTAACGTCATGCGTTGTGACTGTAAGAGCACTCTTTCTGTTTGCTGTAACCAGCATCTTGTGATTGTAGCTGTCTGTATTCACTCTTTAATATCTTCAGATCTGACTGTTTACCAGTTGAGATCAAAACGGGATAAAGATTTTCATCACGTATTTTGTAGAATGTAGAATTAGTATCTGCAGTCCCCACATGGTAATATTTTTACTTTTGTGTTAAAACAGAATTGCCCTTGGCTCCATTTGAAGGTGTCTTTGTTGCACCGTTAGGGGCTGGCTCAGGGAAACAATTTAAATTCTAAATTACCCAAACCTTTTCTGCATTATAATCTGTAATAAATAAATAAAAGAAATAAAATAAAGTGTCCATATTGGACAACATGTACATCATCACCGATATGGCTGTGATAGGCCTCATGAATTATCAGTCAGGCTCTCTTTCTCTTTCAAGAAGTTATATTTAGGACAGGGCTGGGCAATTAACGCTGACAGATGCAGATACGTGTGTCCACACGTAAATAATAAAAACGGCAGGCTTTTCGAAAAAAGCAACACGGTTTTATTGCATGCACAGCATAAATACATTTGCGTTAATGACTGACCTACCGCGGCCGGACCGGGATGCCCAAAGGGCCGTATGTGGCCCGCGGGCCGTAAAATGCCCAGATCTGATTTAGGATATGAAAAAAAATCAGTCCAACTCTGCTTGTCGGGCTTGTGGGTCTGTTCTGAAAAAGGCTAAGCTTCGAGAAGATTTTATATAAAAGTGCTACCGGTCAATATATCATGAGATTCTGGTAATGTCTGCATGTATATTTATAGTTTTGCATGATCAGAGACATATTTCAGAACACTGTAGCTTGACCTTTGCTCTGCTGCTCGAGCTGTGGAAAGACAGTGTTAACAAACCCAACTGGCTGTCTGCCATCCATAAATCTGACTTGCTGTGTGCTCTTTGGACTGAGCTTCTAGATTTGTGGCTGCCCAATGCAGGCTTTTTTTTTTTTTTTTTTTAAAGATGTGTGTTCATGCAGCAACTTCACCACAATACACACCTAATAATGCGGCACACTCTTCATAACATCCTATAACACACTTAGACTGTGCGCCATGCCACCTTATCACACAGTAAACACAGCGGACACATCAAAGGTTAAGCATAACTCAGCAGAGTCCAGCGGTGACCTGCTGCTCTGTGCCTCAGTGCCTCAGTGACAGCGACAGACAGTTTACATTACAGCCAGATGGGCCTTCATGATGCCAGCTGCTCACATTAAATCTCTTCCCCCCTCCCCTCCTCATAACAGGTGGGTTTGTTTAACTTCCGTCCTTCTGTTCGCCCCGTACCGCTGGAGGTTCACATCCATGGTTTCCCAGGTCAACACTACTGCCCTCGCATGGCCAGCATGAACAAGCCAACCTTCCAAGGTATCTTTCCAGATCCACCTTGTACACATGATTTATACGAGCTTTGTGCACGTTTCTGCATATGTACAGCAGATTTGTCTGTTGCTTTCCATGCAGCTGGATGTAGGAAAAGTTAACGCTGTGCATAGATTATTTCGACATTTTCAGAGTTATTGAATGTTTTCTGTTATGCTTAGTTAATCCTGTGTATTTCAGATAAATTAAGGGAAGCCTGAAATCCTTTGTTACACTTCACACTCCACATGTTGAGATTTTCTGAATTTGAATCCATACAACATCATGATCCTACATGATCCTTTGGCAGCTAAAAAGTGAGAATGCAAGGATATATATTTTAGCATATCCTGTTTTTATTAAGTTCTCATCACATAATAGATAAAGATTTATTTTAACATTTTATCAAGTCTCTAAAAAAATGTCATTTTAAATACTTTTTTACCACAGCAAATTGTACAAATAAATCAATCAAGAAATAAAATGTTATCTGCTTAACAGAGCTGTTTGACCCAAACCACATGACTTCTCATTGGCCTCTGTATATTGCTGATCTACATTACAGCCTTAAAGGACTCCATGTTGTCCACAAATCTGAATCAACTAAAAACACATCTCTGAGTCACAGTGTTGCTCTGGGTGACATGTTCCTACATTACCATGAACGCACAAACTGTAGTTTCTTTTCACTCAGTCCCACTCAGATCCTGCTGCCACAAATACTCACTATAGACCTAAATGTGTACTATTCTGCTGCTGAATATAGTCTAAATGTGATATTTCCTCTTGTTCGCAGTGACTGGCAGGTTTAGGAAATGAAATTTGAAAAAAATTGAAAACTATGCTGTATATTTGTGAGATATCTGTGAAAATTCATGAAGGAAATTTCAATAGGAGCCAATGGGCTTGGGACAGAGTACCACATACAGGGATGGGGAACATTTTCTGAAACAGTTACTGCAGTGGTTGGCTAATTTCCCCAAAATTCATTTCTACCCACTATGTCAAAACTAAGTTGAATCTTTCTTATTTGTACAGCGATACGCAGCCATTCACCAGCCAAGCCAGTGCTGATTTTTGTGTCATCACGACGGCAAACTCGACTGACTGCCTTGGACCTCATTGCCTTCCTGGCTACAGAGGACAACCCCAAACAGTGGCTGCACCAGGACGAGAGAGAGGTAAACTAACAGGATGTGTGCACAGGAGGCGTAGCGTGAACAGCATGTTAGCAGAGCGGCAGCGTCTGTGTCTACACAGGATGTGTTCATGCGCAGGACTGAGTGTAGGGTCGCTCACGTTTTGGTGGCGCTCACAGCTCAATACACTTTGTGTGTAGCTGAAGAAAAGAGACTTGAATCATCAGTAGTTATCGCTCCACGCTGTCCTTGGGTCATGTCGGCAGCTATTAAGCTCCGTGGGAAGCATCATCAAATTTAGGGACCTCCCCATAGCCAGGGTTGTGCAGAACTGATGGCAGTTGGTACAAATATTAGTAAATGTATCTGTCATTCTTATATGTTTCCTTTACTTCTGTACCGTTTTCTTTGCCCTCCTTCCTCCTCTTGCTGAACTGTGCTGAAGCTCCATTTTTCTGTTTAAGTGCGGGTTTAAGTGTAATTACAGATGGAATTCAACCCATCTTATGCCGGAAAACGTCTGTGTCATCCCCCATTATATTGTCTGTGCATGCCTTAGGATCAGTTCAAGACAGGAGCAAATGACTCCTCTGGGTTCATAGTGTGCTAATGTTATTACAACAGTGTCAACTGATTTTACCATCATGTGCTTTCATAGAGTGGTGTAATTATTAAGGAGATTCAAACTTTTGAGTCATTATGTGTGAAGAGTAGCAATGCTGCTGGGCTGTCTATATGTCCAACATTTTGGTCAGTGACAGGCAGCCCGATCAATTATAGTTAAGATTCCTATGTAATTAGCTGTGCATATTCACATGTCTTGGAGCCCAGACTCCACCATAAAGCCAAAGAAATATCCAAACCTGATGGTCAGTTTGCCATGAAAATTTTCTGGCTTCATTCGCGCTCTGCAAAGGATGAACCCTTTTTATTTTTGGACAATTCCTGAATTCTTGTACCACCAAACTGTCAGCTTTGCACAAAAAAAAATAAAATAAATAATTTCCCTGTTGTGCCACCCTCAGGACAAACTTCAGATACAAATATGTTTCGTGGGATTGTAACACACATTGCACCCATTAGAGGCTGCTCGGGAGCTGAAATCGATGAGAGAGCTGTAGTTCAATCTGTCTTCGTCAATCTTAAATATGCTACATGGAGATTTAAAATGTATAATAAATGCTTGGAGCCATAGGCATGCTATTGTGCAGTTTCCACAAAGAATGAAATGGCTAAGCATCTCTGAGCTTTCAGCCGTGTGCCAATAGTTTGTTCTGTCTTGCACAAAATGCCTTTGTTTTGTAGTTTTATCCAAGTTGAGCAAATGCCTCATCTTTTCTAGAATTTTGCAGAAATGGCAAAAGGTTAGAGGGAAATAAATCACTTCCTCACAATGATCTCAGTCATCTCCCTCTCTATTTACCATCCGTATACCTGGGATAGTGTTGCTAATTCAGCTGTACTTCAAGTTTTCAAATGATACATATGGAATCATTACACAGTCCTGATCTGCTTTGCTGAACCCTGCAGATACCTTGTCTCAATGCAAATATGTACCGTCTTATAAGAGAGGCCTAGTTTCTATATGTGTGTGCACAGAGCGTCCCTGGCCTCTGTGTGTGTTCTGCTGATATATGCTGCTGCCTGCTGCTTCCCCGCGCTGGTCCGTGTAGCAGCTCAGCTCCCTGCTGTTTGACTGACAGGCTTCTGGCGATAGCTGCTTAACTCTCACCGGGGGTCACCCCCTGCCCCAAATCCCCCTCTCCGACCTGACAGCTCTTTCTTCCCTCTGCTGCTCCTTCTCTCAGGGCGGGATTCTTACCTTCCATACTTTCCCATTCTCTTGCTTATTATTACCTCATACCCCATTTTTGAATTGATTAGTCATTGATCATTGTGGGACACGTGCAGTTTTGGAAAGGGGGTGGGAGAGGGGGATTGTTTGGTCATACAGATGCTTTGCTTTAGGAACACTGAGATGCTGAGCTGAACAGTGAAAAGAACTGATAACAGATTTTATTGATGATTTTGTTTTGATGTTTATGACTTTACTGTTACTGTTTTTCAAGCTTTTTACATTGTCAACACAAAGTCAACACAAAGAAAACAAATAATGACAACAGAAGCTGCCCGTCTCTGTTTACTCTTGCAGGACGGGTTTAACGTATTTTTGTCCTTCACCCCAGAAGCCATTGGTGTTGGCTGAAAGACATTAGATCCGTATAGTATATAGAGTATCACCTGTAATGCCACAACATGTTGTGACTTCTGGCGGTGCACAGTTAAAACAAACCAGATGCAACATGTTAATTAGTGAGCTTTAGATGTGTGGTAGGAGAATGTTGTTACCTTAGGGCAGAGCTAGGCTAACTGTTTCCAGTCTTTAGCACCAGGCTGTGGCTTCATATTTACTGTACAGGCATGAGAGTTATTCTCATCTGACGCTCAGCAAGAAAGCAAAGAAGAATGTTTCCCAAAATAATCAATTATTCCTTCAAGTAACAGCACCTTTTCAGACCCTTTACCTTTGGATTTGCATCGCTCTGCTAACTCACATCACAGAGAAAACTAGGGCCCAGTCTTGACATATTTGGTGTAGTTCACAGGGTTGTTTTGTCCATAGATCGAGGATATCATTGCCACTGTAAGAGATTCCAACCTGAAGCTGACGCTGGCCTTTGGGATCGGCATGCATCACGCAGGCCTGCACGAGAGAGACAGAAAGACTGTGGAGGAGCTGTTTGTCAACTGTAAGATCCAGGTACGACCTCCTCCTGCACAGCGCTCCTGCACCAGCTGCTTGACCTACCCGTAAATAACCGCGGTTACCCTTGATAGTGCTGCGCAATTTGATTGATGACGTTTTATTGCAATAATGATAAAGCTTTTACTGGGCTGTCAGCAAAAAGAAACACTGTCCTCTACATGTCAGAGGTGTCACTACGAATATGGGGATACAGGAAGCACATGAGTTACATTTTTTATAGGATCATGTTGTAGACACATTATCAGGACTTCTTTTTTGTGAGGAATACAGACAACACAAGAAAAGTCAATTTATTACGCTATAGTTTTTCTTTATCATATCTGTGTTAAAACAGTTACATCACATATGAATTATTATTTATTTTTTATTTTCATTTTGGATAATTTTCTTGTATAGTTTAAGTTTGCTCCTATGTCATTCCATTGCAGTAAGTTCTTGTCATTCTCAGGTTTTGATTGCCACAAGTACTCTGGCGTGGGGGGTGAACTTCCCCGCCCACCTGGTGGTCGTCAAGGGAACTGAATACTATGATGGCAAATCCAGGCGCTACGTGGACTACCCCATTACAGGTACACAGTTGCGTCCATCATTTTCTCCTCATTTGCACATAGTTTTTGTATTTATTCTACCATAACAGAAGTTCACATTGTAATTACGTAATGTAAGCAATGTACTGTAATTAATGAATTATCCCTAAAACTGAGGATATTTCCTACTTTTGTTGTCATGACAGTTTTGTTAAACTGACTCAGTTGTATATGAGGCTTTTTATTACTTCACTTGATTAATCACATGTATCTGAATTTTGGAGGGAAAGAGCCTCTCAGTTTAGTCCTGGAATATAAATCAAGTGACAACACTATTTAAAGACTAGTGGAACACGGGATGGAACGGGAGTCTTGTGTGACGTTCTGTATGTGCTGTGTGTGTAGATGTTCTGCAGATGATGGGGCGAGCAGGCCGGCCTCAGTTTGATGACCAGGGCAAAGCAGTTATCCTTGTCCACGACATCAAGAAGGATTTCTACAAGAAGTTCCTCTATGAGCCTTTTCCTGTTGAGTCCAGGTGACGATCACATGTCTGTTGTCGTGGTTACAGAGATTTTTCACATCTGTTTGGGCAAAGACCAGAGACCCTATTTACCAAACTAGGCAGAGAACAAGTTCTAAATCTATGCATCTATACTTCCTTTATGAGCAAGATAGTATTCATCAAACATTTGTAAGCCCACCTGTGGCTGTAAATGCAAATCCCACCTGCACAAAAAGCACCCTCAAATTGCTTTATTTAGTAAACAGTAGTAGGTTTACTTTGGGAAAGGTGGGAAAGATATTCACACCACCGTTAATGATTTATTCAGACTGCGGGCAAATTCGATTTGTTTCTTAAATTAGTTTCTTTAAGGCAGACTGTACACACTGTTTTTTTTCAAGTGATCAGATCGGGTTTGTCTGTCCACACATCTCAAGGTTGGCTGCGTGAGTTGCTATGGTAACGACAAAGGCGCTACTTACTAAGTATATGTTGGTGGCATGGCTTTCCAACACTGAAACATGAGAAATGGAGATCCACCATCTCGCTCTCCAAACAGTTGAGAAGCAGACAATTTATTTCAGTGTCTGTCCACAGACCGTTGGTCTCTGTGTTAGCAACATGGATTCTCACCCAGCCACTCTGATGCTCTGTTGTCTCTCTGGATTTGACGTTGTGATGTGTTGAGTTGCAAATGACACGAAAGACATTTCAGAAGTCCAACTGAAGCTGCCAGCCCGTCCAAACTGAGATTCATGCTGTAGGAATCTGATATGAATCGCATTTCAAAACTAATCTGATATGAATCACATGTTTTTTAATGGACTGGGGCTGCCAACTTGAACAAGGCCCATTACTTTCATGTTGCATTTGATATTTTCACATATTCACATAGCAATGGTGAAGAAAAAAAATACTTTAAAGTGGCAGGGGGGCAAAAATTGCGGTAACGCATAGAAGAACTAACAGGAGGGGGGGGGGGGTTCTAATTCAGTTCAGTTGGATAACCAAATAGCAGCAGTTACTGGTGAGAAGTCCCTGAAAGGCATCATCCCTGATGATGATACCAAGGGCAGACTTGACCACGATAAATTGGGAAGCAGCTAATTTTTAATTGTTGCATTTAGCGTAACCACCGCAGCATAACAAATGGGAAAATGTTGACCTGAATTAGAAATAATGACAAACAAACACAACGGCTGAAGGAGGGTAATTAGGCGCGTACCCCACAAGTGTAAGACTATCGGGAAAAAGTGTGAATGAAATAAATGGAACACCTGCATACTGCTCCAGCTTGTCCTTATTTAACTTTTGTGGTGTTAAGTGTTTAAGCTGTCACTAACAGAACTTGTGCTCGTTCAGAGATCTGATCTCTGAACGAGCACTTTGTGATGCAGCCCTAAAGAGACAAAAAATACATAATGCATGATAATGCATTACGGATCACTCAGTGTATTATTATGCATTCATGATGATTTAGACTACACTCATGAATACACATAATGATTTCTGATAAACTCTATTAACAGTCATGAAACATTATCGTTATGACTTCTGATGAATTCTAAGTTCAAGTGCCCTGTGGATGTGATCAACCAGAGGTTGACTTGTGGAGCTTGTAGCGTATTATAACTACTTGTACAGCTGCAACGCTGTCTGTGTATTTAGAGTGTGATGTCATTAGAGTCCCCGTTGGTGTAATAGTCAGTTGTCCTCGTACTTTTTTCGGTACAATGTGTGTCTGAGGTAAAGTGGAGTACATATTGATGCATATGTAATCAATCAGGCTTCATCATAACATTTCGTCGTTGGTGTTACGCAAAGTGACTACAGAAGTGAATTGAATTAGTGATAACTGTCATACTGCATGTGTTGTATTCCCAGCCTCCTCAGTGTCCTGTCAGACCATCTGAATGCTGAGATTGCTGCAGGAACCATCTCATCCAAACAGGACGCAATGGACTATATCACCTGGACGTACTTCTTCAGACGGCTGGTGATGAACCCCAGGTTAGGAATCCCTACTCATACCACATATCATTGCTAACTGCTGTAGGTCATGCAGATCAAAACTAAGAGAAACACACATGCACACATTATTTGCCTCCTACAACCTGGTGAGAGGAGTACCGTGTTCTACAGTCAAACATCTGCTGTGTAGACCGAGACCATTCCAGAACATTCCAGCCTGTTGGTATTTGCATGGCTGTCAGCTCACATTAACCATTGAGGCCCTTCCTGAGAAATAACAGCAGGATTGCTCCAATGCAAGTCTGTGAAATCGAAATCATCATTGAAATCTTTAAAATATTTCTGATTTAAGCAGGAATTTTGGGTCAATAATAAATGTCTAACAATAGTGGCACATCTTATACACCACTGTCAGTAGCAGACTTTTAGCTCTCTTGTCAGTACTTTGTCGACCTGCCCTACCTTTTGTCGCAAATCTCCAGTCATCACAGTGGTGCATACTAACATACTTAATGGTGCATAATCACCTGTTCGCTGTCTCCACTGTTTCCTGCCTGTGCTTAATGTGCAAATGGTAACTCATCGAACTAGCTGTCCTCTCATACACAATGCTATGCTTCCGACTTTGTGGCAACAGTTTGGGGAAGGCCCTTTTCTGTTCCAGCATGACTGTGTCCCAGTGCACAAAGCAAAGTCCACGAAGACATGATTGGAGGAGGTTGGTGTGGAAGAACTTGACTGGCCTTCACAGAGCCCTGACCTCAACCCCATCAAACACCTTTGGGATGAACTGGAGTGGAGATTGTGCACCAGGCCTTTTCATCCATCAGAAGTACCTGACCACACTATTCCCACAGAAAAATTCGAAAATCTTGTGGAAAGCCTTCCCAGGAGAGTGGGCACTGTTATAGCTTCAAAATTACAGTCAGTTGACACGTATATCATTTTGCAAATGCTTGCAAACTGTGTTTTTATTTCCTCTCTAAGTATTTATTTTTTATTTCCTATCTAGTGTTTTATTTTCTTGGTTTTTTGTTGTTATTTTTTTTTGTTTGGTTTTTCTTTGGTTTCCTGTTTGCAGTAGTAGTATGCTAAGCAAAGTATATCAGATTCCCATCCCCCTAAATACTTCCTCCTGCCATACCTTGGTGATCCCAAATCTTTTAAGTTCAGATTGGACATATGTTTCCATCGGTATTGTCTTGTGTCTGCCTGGGAACTCCTCAAGTTGCCTGGAAAACCTCCACCCATGTGTCCAAGAGGCATTCTTATCAAATCCCAAAACTACCTTACCCGTATCTTTTCAGGCAAAGGAGCAGCAATTCTACTCTCAGCTCCCTCTTCACCATGCCAGATAGGTATAATGCTATATATACTGTCTATGCTGCATCAGTCTTGCCTGTGAACTTATGTTCCATCTTACCCTTACTCATTAACAAGATTGCAACATATGTGAACACCTTCAATTGGGAACAACTCACTCTCAACCTAAATTGCCCATTTAAGGGAACATCCACAGTTTTCCAGAGTACCATGGCCTCAGGCATCAGAGCTGCTGTTTTCCAACACAGGTACTTCAAACCCACCCCAGTGTGTATGGCAGGTCACAGGTTAAGGAATACAATGGCACAACATCATGAACAAAAAGGAGGTATGTGATTCCTAGAACAGAACAGAAAAAAACCTTTTCTAAACAGAAAGCACACTTGGGGAGGGGAACAGTAGAGTGAGGCAGATGGACCTGGGACTAGGAAACAAGTGGATTTCAAAACATATGCACAAAACACAAGGAGTAGATGGCCTGAAACGTTGTTGCAAAGTAACCAATAACCAATAGGGACTTTAATGATGTCACATTCTAAATAATTAGACAGCTTTGAAGCTATAACAGCTTCCAGTCTTCTGGGAAAGCTTTCCACAAGATTTTGGTGTGTTTCTGTGGAAATTTTTGCCCATTCATGCAACAGAGCACCTGTGAGGTCAGGCACTGATGTTGGATCAAAAGGCCTGGCCGTTCCAGTTCATCCCAAAGGTGTTGGATGGGGTTGAGGTCAGGGTTCTGTGTGGACCAGTCAAGTTCTTCCACACAAAACTCATCCAACCATGTCTTTATGGAGCTTTGCTTTGTGCACTGGGACACAGTCATGCTGGAATAGAAAAGGGCCTTCAACAAACTGTTGCCACAAAGTTGGAAGCATAGCATTGTCCAAAATGTCTGAAGCATTAAGATTTCCCTTCACTGGAAGTAAGTGACCCAGCTCCATAAAGAGATTTGTCTGGGTACTTTTGTCTATATAGTGAGCTTGTACTTTATGTGAATAATTTTATTTTTTGGTACTTGTATTTCTATTCTATGACAATTCACGGACAAATATTGTAAATTTTACTTCACCACACTGATTTAACGGCATTAGTTGCTGGGATAAGGTTGAATCCACGTTGAATTGTGAAACCATGTCACTTTGCCAGTCTGTCCCCTCTGTGCATTCATCTTTGCAGTGATTTCCAAATTAATATTTTATCCCTCCATAATTTCATGCACCATGTCAGTATTTTAAGGACATTAACTTAATTTTGCATCAAGCTCTCCAGTATTTGTAGCAAGTACCTTGTACAAAATAAGGTGTAACAGTACATAGACTACCTTTTATTATGTTACGTCATATATGTTAAATCAATGATCTTAGCTCATTTTCGTGTTTTGCTCACATTCTGTGAACATTAATTAGATGATCTCTCAAAACTGTTGTGTGTCTGCCTTCTGACATAACTAAAGGTGCTTTCAGATCTTTTGAGAATTATAGTTGTTTGATGCTGAAAGCTAAACCTAATAAGGATTTGATGATGATTCAAATTTGGTTAGTGCATGTGATTTGGATTCCCTAAAATGCTATTGATCTCCTATCCATAATAGGTAAATGGCGTTTTTCACAGATGCTATAGATTTTTTTTTTAATATTTGCAGATGTATTTAATGACAGTATTCTTTGTATTACATAACTTATAATCACAGTTAGACCCACAGGCCTGCCATTAAATCAAAACAGAATTTGGTTTCAGTATGAAGAACATATTTTGCCTTTATTGCATGCTCCTTACACAGCAGCTGTATTTCTCCACTCTTAAATTCAGCTTCACGTTACATGAACCGATATTCAGTGTCTTAAATTTTCCTTCTGAATGAGCAGATCTGCTGACACCATTTCGCAGCTGTGTTTTATATCTGAACAGCTTATCTATCAGCACTGCTTTCAGGCTTTGACTCCCACAGCACTCATACTCGCGGGCACATGGTCCCATGGGTACCATAAACGTCTGCAGGCTGACTCCCTGTGCCATCACAAGCTTAATGGTGATGATGCTAATGGCCATGACTTAATCAGACAGGCCCCACCACCAGCAAAGACTTGTGAAATGTGTTCAGCAATAAACACATTCAGCGCTCAGAACTGTGTGCTGTTAACATGTGGAGCGGTGAGAATGAAAGAAATTCTTAACATTAAACATGGCCATCAGCCTTCTGAACTGCTGCTTCCAGCCCGCAAGAGAGACTATGATTTCTCCTTCCTGCTCCCAACTGCACAATAAATGATTTTGTATAATGATCATGGAGATATCATTTGTTTTAATGTAATATGAGAAGTGGGTGATTTGTCAGAGTCGGTCCTCATTTGCACGCATTATGCAGACAACTGCAAAATTACCTTAATCTGATATTCCTTCTCCTCTTCTTAACTGATGTATTGGTATTCAACCTCGACTTGACTCCTTTTTTTTTTTTTTTTTTTTCTACAACTTTAGGCTTGGGTGTATTTTTCTTATTTATTTCCAATATTTTCAGTCAGTTTTCGTGACCATTTGTTTGTTTAGTTTTAGTTTTTGTATTATTATTATTATTATTATTATTATTATTATTATTATTATTGCTGGAGCCAGCATATGAAAAAACATGTAAATTAAATAAAATAAAATAAAACGAGAATACGTTTTACAACCATTTTATATCTAACAACAAAACAGAGATACTTGAACAGAATCACAGTTCAAAAAACCTTAACAGGCCTACTCTAGTCAAATAACTAAACTCGTTTATTCAAATAAAGATTATTGCAGGTCATTCATAACCAAAATACATGTTAGAGGTGAAACACTTCTCAGGCTCTTCTTATGTTACATGTATTATATAGGAAAGCCTTCCATGGGAATAGTTTGTGTAGAGTTTGTCTTACCATAGTAGTTTGGGGGGCATGAGTAGAGCCAAGTGCAGCACACAACTAACTCTTTTAACTCTATTTTTTTTTGTTCCTAGGCAAGGAGCTAGTCCCAAAAAATACATTGCTTTGCATCCATTACAATTTTAATGTCAAGAAATTGCACCGTCTGTGTTTGGACACCAGAGCAGCGTGTTGTGTACTTAGGACAAGAGACATAGCCAGTTTGAACCTCGCTTTCAAGAGGAGCGATGCTGATTCCATCCAGGTGATGAAATAGCTCTTTACAGAGCTTTCCCTTGTGAGGATGCTGGAGGGTTCATGGGAGTTTGCCAGTGCAGTGTACATATGTTAGTGGACTTGGCAAAATATTATGACAATGTTCCTCGTCATGTCATTGTAGCATTTGCTACTAGCCATTTTGTCCCCGTATAACTGGTGTATGAGTTGTGCTCGAGTGTTAACCCACTGAGCTGCCACCTGTTGGTTTGTGGACAACCAGTTTGAAGCCTCAAGTCTGGCGTTATGGCTCTTGCTATCTTTTGCTGCCACAAGTGACCATATTTAGATGAGAAAGCTAAGATAGTGGTTGGATCTGAGAACTATCTTAGCTTTCTCATTGAGAGTTGCCTAAACTTAGTAGGCAACTCTATTCTGAAACATTGCCTTCACTTTTCATACTCAGAAGCTCTGTCCGTATTTTATACATTCAATTTCTTTGTCCGTATTCTGTCAGGCAAGTCCAGAATCTTCTCTGTGTTTTTTTCCTCTAGAGCTGTGCCTTGTCAGCAATTTTATTTATGATTTTATGGACAGAATCTCAAGGCACATCTGGAGCATGTCTGAAGTACACTGGTGTTAGGACTGGATCTCGGCTGTTTGTGGATGATGTGAGCCTGCTGCCTTTATCCACCTGTGAGCTCTAGTGATCACCAGGATGGTTTGCAGCTGTGTGTAAAGCAGTTTGGATAAACGGCCACACCTCCAATTCTGAGGCCACAATAGTCTGCTGGAAAATGGTGGATGCCCCAAGTCCATCCATCCATTTTCTATACCGCTTATCCGTCAGGGTCGCGGGGGAGCTGGAGCCTATCCCAGCTGGCTACGGGCGAGAGGCGGGGTACATCCTGGACTGGTCTGGATGCCCCAAGTGAAGGAGTAAAATAACTTTGGGTCTTTGGGTCAGACATTCAAGGGGAGCTTGGATTAGAATAGCTGGTCTTTCTTGTTGGAAGGAGTCAGGTGAGTTGGTTTGGACATCTGATCAGGATGCTCCCTGGACGCATTCCCAAGCATCAATGAATGCATTTCTACCACTTTAATAGTATGGAGTTCAGATAGCTCCTTTTTGTAGAGAGTAGTGTGTTCTGTGCAAGTATTTCAAGGTTAGAATTACTGGCTGTAGGCGCTAAGGAGGAGTAATGGCCACTGAGTATTCACCTCAGACTTCCATGGGTTTCTAACAGCTGATTTGTATTTCATCTAAGCTTACAGGTTCTACATCTGTCTATCTATCTATCTATCATTTCTGTTGGGGTAACCCAGTTCTAATTCTTCACCTCTTATACTCAACATCCGATGAAAGCACCACCAGTCAACAGTACACTGAAGTAACAGTTCAAATACTTAACCAAGACATATTACTTTACAGATTCACACAGGCTTTTCCATACTTACAAACGTACCTTTAGGGTTTTTAGCATCTGTTCCTACCAGCTTTAATGAAACCATGCCTGGTTTCCTTCCTACTTTTATTTGACTTGCACACACTGTGCACAAATATTGGCATTATGAGCTAATGAAGATTGTCTTTGATTACACTTCTGTTGAGCCTCATGTGGTAACTCTTACTTGGCAGAGCTGAGCATGGAACCCATTTTGGCCACTGGTTGTCTTATTTCAGGTAATAACAGTCTAACCTGGGAATCATTTGCTGGCAAGAGCTGGCCATTTTTCTTTCAGCTGGGGCTGAAACTACTTCAGTACTGTTCCAGTACATTTTCCCATATAGTGTACCTGAACACCCTGACTCATCACTGAGCACTTCTTGAATATGTCCTACACTATTTGTAACTTTTAGAGCTTTCCTATCCAAAGGCTATGCTAGACAGAGGGGGATAAATGCAACCACTTTAACAGACCAAATATACACCACGTCAAATGGTCCTTCTTTTGCATATCCATGTTAATGTCACTGATGTTTTTGTAATCACACTCTGTGTCTTGTGTGGTTTAGTTATTACAGCTTAGAAGACATCAGCCATGAGTTCATCAATAAGTACCTGTCCAACCTGGTGGAAAGAAGCCTGCGGGACCTGGAGTGCTCTTACTGTATAGAAATAAAAGAGGTGTGTACGGGTTATTTAAAAAGGATCTAGAATGGTTATTTAGAAAAGTAAGCTAAATGCGCATGTGACCAAGGCTCTGAAATCTCATACTTCATGCACCGTTGATTGATTTTTTTTCTTCATTAATGCTCTAGGATGATCGAACCATCGAGCCACTGACTTATGGTCGCATCGCCTCCTATTACTACCTGAAGCATCAGACCATCCGCGTGTTTAAAGAACGGCTGAGGGCTGAGCTCCCCATCCATGAGCTGCTTTCCATTCTGACGGTGAGTTTAACCCTGTGATCACACAAGCTACTGTCTCACATTCAGTCATAGATACATGGGGATAGCCAAGAAATTTGCTGACTATTCTTTTAATGGACCTGTGACCTGGAAAAAAAAATAAAAATTTAAATTTGAAATATTTATAAGACTATAAAAGTGCTACAATTGGCTTGTCTGCATGATATGGTATCCTAAACAACAATAATATCAAATGCCCATAGAGGGATTTAGACTTTTAATCTGTACTCTAACTGCTTATTAAAAAAAATCAAATTTCAGAAAGAGTAATTGGTGAATTGTGCCAGGACAGAGTCTTGTTTTTGCAGTCACTGTCATTTCAAGTGTTTTTGTTTTAGTTTGAGTTGTAAGGAAATAAGTTGCTCTCTTGCTGTGTTTAAAACTGCTGCTTCATAAAAAAGCAAAAGCACAAATTTAAATTCTTACCTTGTAGGCAAGATCAAAAAGTCAGTCACAGCAAACTATTTTCCAATTTAATGTCTGCAAGAAAAGAAAATAGAAAACATTAGTAGGCATGAAAAGTAAGGTTTCACTTGTTTTTATTACCATACTCCATAAATACCATAAATATACATGTTGTTTCATATAAAAAATGTTTAGGGTCAGTTAATTGTTTTGAGCCAGTGCATACTTTGGGCTTTGGGCCTTCATGCAATAGGTTCCTCTTTGAAAGACAAATTTTAGAACCAGGAGTCTGTGATCAATAAGAGAAGATGTGTGTTATGTCCTGTGTTTGTTAATACGGTATAAGCCAGACATGTTCTTCCTCACACACATGCACACACAGATCAGATCCACACACGCTTTACTCCCTGCCATCAAATTAGCACCTTTGTCTGAGCTTCATTAACTCTCCTCGTTCTGGGGCCTCAATGGCAAGGTCATCCACACTCTGGCTTCTGATTAGCGGGGTCAGCACAAGACATGGCGGTTTCACACCTTTCCCTGAAGGGGGGATAATGACATACCCCTTTTAGGTACTACTTCTAATGGGCTTATGTATTTGTTTATAATGATTCATGGTGAATTTCATCACTGTTAGAAAAATCTTTATCTTTTACATAACATGAATTTCTATGATCAGGATCAGATTTTCCAAAAGCAAGCAAGAGAAAAAACTTTTTTAAGATATTTGCTAGAATAGAATAGAATAGAAAGAGTCATTGTTCGGTGCACTGATCTAAAGGTTTTGTCTTGTTTCAAGATATAAATGCCCATCATTTCTGTTGACAGTGTGTGTCCTTAATGGGCAGGATATCTTGGCCGTATACCAACAAACAAGGGACATTTATTTGGTATTGTTCATAGAAGAATTTTTATTTTCTTGAGGAACTCCTGCACTGCAAATGAAATTAATGCCATATGTGTTCCTTGATCATCTGTAATTATATGCATGTTGTAGATCTGGATCCAGAGACTGATAAACAAAATATTTTATTGCTGAACAATAGATTAAGGATTTTTGCAATCTTGGTGGAGTTTGTCCTGGGTAGAATGTAAAAGGATTAGGCTAGGGTTATTAAGATTTGTAGTATGAGCAAACCCCATGAAAAGACTATAATCAACAATTTTGTAATCCATCTCAAAATAACTTCCTGTCAATGGCCCTCAACCCCAGGCTCACTAGTTCGTATTGAAGACGAATATTTAAAAACAGCTCACAATATAGAGTTTCAACAAGGATCAGTCAGCCACTAAATCAGCCACTAAACAAGGAATTGTGGTATATTTACATATTTTGGTGTGCAAATGATTCATATTTAGCAAAAGTTTCGGAATTGGTCCAGTGGATCACCTCAGCTGGTAGCACAGCACAACACAGCTGCAATGGCTGCAGCACAATCCTCTGTGGTAACTCCAGCCATCCACATTACGTCCATGACACTAACATATGTCATTATAGAGTCTGGGTTAGCAGAATTTCTCTTTGATTTTTTTTCATCAAATGGGAGGAATGATGGTTTTGATGGTTTTAATTCCCATTTGGTATTTGCCCTTTTTTTTCACAATGGAGCTCTGTGACACAGAGGACTAAGATATACCTGGTGCTGGATGTGCACACATTACTTGTTAGTAGGATAGATCCATTGTTGGTTTTGATCTGCACATTGAAAATGATTTATGGAAAGAGAATTATTTCCTGTAGTAGGCTACTTGAGGTGTGTTTTTTTTTTTTCTTTATTTTAGCCAAAAATACAATATGGATGTTAAAAATTCAATTTTCATACTAGAGATGTATTCATTACTTTCATTACTTTTGTACATCTTAATTAGCTTCTTGCATTAGTTATAATTTCACCATATCACCAAGTAATAAATTAAGTCCATTCACTGGATCCAGTGGTTGAACCTGACTTCAGTAATGATGCTAACATATGGAGGGGAGGCTATTCTGAGACCATTAACATCACTCTCCTTTTGCACATATGTAGTGGGAAGCAGACCAAAGCATGACATGCCCGACTGCCTCCCTCCCCAGCAAGCTGCAACACAATAGGCCAGTCACCCCTCCGCCCCATCCACTCCCCCTCTGTTAGCCACAAAGCACTGGCATGCTCCTCCAGTTCCCCCTAATTGCTGCAGCGTGGCCTCTAATGAGCAACACCACACCTCGCTGCACCACCTCCTCCCACCCCCTCCTTCCACACTTATTTTTATCTCGGAGCACTGCATTACCACTCACCCTTTTGTCTTGGTCCCTGTTATCTTTCCTGCTCTGTTTATTTCCTGCTTCCTAAGATGCCAGTGTTCTGGCAGTAAAGCCAAATATTTAACATGTCAGTCATGCTGTCATGTATGAATATACATCCTAACTCAATATGGGAAACTTGGCATAATGTTGGCACGTAAGAAAAAACAACAACCTCTGTGGTGAAAGAGCTTAGAGGCACCTCAGGGAATTCTATTATTCCTATTGATAACACGGTAATACAGTGAATTTGCCAAGATCTGGCAACACAGCAGCATCACTAAACAGAAGTCTGACAGGGAAAGAAACACAAGATGATCAGAGAGGTTGGAAACAAACCCACTAGTCAGCCAAACCTTGTAAATATCCATTACTAACCTCCTTCCTGCCTGAATTGACTGAATTGCCTTTTCATTAACTTAAAGGGAAATGTTTCAGTTGCATTACATGCAAATGGCCGATGTTAAACTTCATTTTGCCTGCACCCAGAGCTGCAGATTGTTCTTGAGACCATTCTCCACAGCAGTATTAGAGTATAAGTAGTATATATAAGTAGAGTATAGGAGTTACATCAAGAGAAAGAGCGGCCCCCTCTCTGTCTCTCGGATCAAGAGAGAAGCATGTCACCAAACATTAATACAACATTGTAATGCAAGATTGTTTGTTACCAGCCAGCTGGACTAGCCAAAACCATGCACTGCCCAACTTTGTCTAGTCAAAGTATACAGTCAGTGTATATATGTATATATATATACATTGTTTTGGCAAACAGTCCCTCAATCTCAATTCATTTACATTGATTTAAAACAGAAAAAGATGAAAATCCTCACGCTGGATTAGCTGAAACCAAAGAATGTTTTGCGTATTTGCTTGATACTTAAATGATTAATTGTTGATCAGAATAGCTGTTGATTAATCTTCTGCTGATTTAATTAACTGACCAATAAATTGGCTTTTCTAAAATAGAACACAACCAATCATTGCGAACAAACTGCAGACAATACAAGAAACGACTGGCATTTGAAGAAATTCCTGCTTCAAACCTCCAATCTCTCTTATTACTTTCTTCCTTGTTATGTTACTATAAGAAGGTGCAGGGCAGTGTAGAGTTGTTGGTTATGATGTCTGCTTAAAGATCTATAGTTTTTCTCTCCTGCACATCTATATGCAGACACAACGGCACTGAAAGATAGATCAGTGAGAGATGATTCCTATTCCTATGCCTCATCCCAGCCCCCACCCTGTTCAGGTCCTTTTTCAGGTCCCAGCTTTTCAAACACTGGCTTCAGTCAGTGATGGATGGAGCCTTAACAGTCCAGGCTGGGTGGGTGGGTAGGGGGGGGGCTGTGACAGATGCCTTCAGCACAGCCTGTTGATGAGACTACATTAGCTGAAGTTAAACTGGAGTGAATTAGAGAAGAGGAGCCATGCATGTCCACGCATCTCTTTGTATAACAGCTGCAAACACGGAACAACATACAGCCTCACAAAGAGGAGATTGATGGGGTCATCATTGTCATTTTACCAACCCACTGATCCACTGCATTTCACTGTGTTTTTCTCATTCGCTGTTAAGGATTACTTCAGAGAACTTAAAGACTTCAATCAATTATGCTAACCCTTGATAGATTTTTATAACCAGTGGTGCAAATTTAGTGGTTTATCAGGTCTGGATTTCCCCACAGTCTTTATGGGGAAGGGGAACAGCCGGTTTTCTAAGCAGGGAAAACCCAGAAGACTGGGGAGGTAAATGCAGCTGTTAGAGTACAGATGCTTGGATTAAAAAAGGTCTGACCACACGCTTTAGTGTTCCGCTTTGATTTTTGATCTCTGTCCCTCAGGATGCAGAGGAGTATGCCGAGCTGCCTGTCAGGCACAACGAGGACCAGCTTAACAGCCAGCTGGCTCAGCAGCTCCCCCTGCAGGTCAACCCTCATTCCTATGATAGTGCCCACACCAAGACCCACCTGCTGCTGCAGGCCCACTTCAGCCACGCCCCGCTGCCATGCAGCGACTACACCACTGACACCAAGACAGTGCTGGACAACGCCATCCGAATCTGTCAGGTAGGATTTCCTCGTTGAGTTGATGAACAGCAGCTACATGTTATGAATTTTATAACTCATTCATTAGTTATTATATTTTTGTAAAACATGAAAACAAGCAGTAAGACTTTGGGAATATTTGTACAATAGTTGTAAAAAAAAAAAAAGAAAAAATGCTAGCAAATGACCATTTTCCACCAGTCTGGCATAGCACTCTCTGTCAGCACCAAGGAGTGCCATGTGCACTTGTCCTGCACTTGTCCTCGAAGTTGACTTAATGAACACAGCCATTCAGGGATCACCGCTGAAGATAATTAGAGCATCCAATACAGTTTTGCATGTTTTCATGAGAAATGATCAACTGATCAGTGTCAGTAGTCTGAATCTCCCAGTTAAACCTTTGTATATACCATCTCACTAAAAGAAGCCAATGTGCTTTTTAAATTTTTCTTTTCTTTTGGTATTTAAGGTGAGTAAGTAAGTGTCATATTTTGGTGTATCAGATACATATATAATGATTTTGATTAGATTATCAAGATTGTTTTATTTCTCGATAGTGTTTGTAATGGTATCATGTGATAATGGTATTTGAATAATGTACCGCACATGAAAAGAGAGCACATGTTAGCTGTTGGAATGTATGAAGTGAACATTAGTGGGTGATTTGTAGTTGAACTTGCTGATCCATCTCATAAATAACATGATGATCAGAGGTTAGATCTAACACCCAAGCTTCTCATTGTCTGGGACAATGAGACAAGGTTTACGGTTTAAGACAAGATTTTGAACAACAGAGTAAAGATATGATAGTCAGCAACATTCATAGCAAGCCCCTGACTTTTATCAGACTTTGATCAGACTGAATAGGCAGGGTATTTTGCAGCTATGGTGTGATGCGCTAGCCGGTGTTTATTCACTCTTTTTGCATGTACTGTTTGAAGTTAAGACCATGTCTTAACGTCTGTAAGCCATTGTCCACAGCTCAGGATGGTTGTGTGTGTGTGCATATGTACATGTGCTTGTGATTTTCCATGCTGTGTATCTGGCAGTGATAGTGCTTGGCTCTCATGGATGTGGTTACTTCTCTGGTATCCTGCTGCTACCGTTTACTGAAATGGTTCTGGTCTCTTTATGGTTTCTTTATGGTTGCTTTTATTGAATGAATGTATATTTTTATTGTTACATACAGTATTCATAATGTGGATGCAACAGAATATTGGGATCTCTGGGCAACATTTTTCCGATTCTTGTAACAATATACCCTTTTTCAAATGGACACTGCCGGGAAGACAGTGAGCCATGTTGCAAAGCACGCTCTGGAGGTAAGCCCTAGAATATCGCAATGACTTCAGTTTATTGTCACTGTCTGCACAGTCTACAGATCTTTGTCCTCAAGAGGTAGAACCAAAGGTCCATAGCAAATGTGTAAAAATATTAAATTAGTACAGACCAATACACCAGGAATGCAGATGGATAAAATGGACCTTTAGAACAGTGTATGTAATTTCATATCACAATCACAATTGTTAATTCAGTAATATATCTTGCATTTTCTTAAAACTCAGCTGAGAAATAGTTCAGTCCAAGTACATTACAGCACTACTCATGGACATGGATACATGGATAGCTAAATGATGGTTAGCAAGCCACAGTTAGTTACTCACTAACCAGACTAGAGATGTAGTTGGACCTTCAGCTGTCTGTAAATCATTCCTCTTTTGTTGAGCTATTTATAGTCCAGCTAGCAGAGTTCTATAAAATTGAATGGTGTCAGTCAGCAAGCTGTGATTTCTTCCTCAGATTTGGACTCTGTAGCTTTCGTATTCCATAAAGGTCCACATTTTTGACGGTGATGCCTTTGAACTTGGGTTTTGTGCCTCTGCACCAATGGACAAAGGCTTTGTGGCTTTGGGTTGTCAGTCTGTCCACAACTCCCATTCTCATGCATGTGATATCTCAGGAACTCTGCTCCAAGGGGCTGCTTCATAGCCTTTCTCACAGAGACTAGGATGGACCTTTCCATAGAAGCCACAAAAGAAAAGGGTAGACTTTTGTCACTCAAAAATCTTTAAAGGCATGCTAGTTGTACAAAAGTAAGAGTGACAATATACTACGTACAAAGAATAAACATGAAAAACACGTAATCACCGCAAAAATCAAATGGACCTGAGGTTAATTAAACCCAAAAAGAAGAAAGAGAACACCAACACTGGCAGCCAGCTGACAAGCAAAAGAATTCAGCTGTTATGACTCTGAAGGAAAGTGTGATTGAGGTTAATCGGGAACTTCTTGGATCCCTCAGGTGTTAAAAATATTGACACACAGACCTGAGATCCCGAGCAATAAAATGGGACCTTACCCTATCCATTTACACCAACTATAAATTGTGCCCAGTCTGACTTGTGTTTCAGACTGGGTTCCGGGGTTCTACGGGGAAACAAGTGGACCCATGAAGAACTCGACATAGAGAAAACCACAATAAGAATTACGCTCAAATGAATATGACTTTAAAATGTGCACTGTTCCTTTCCTTTCATATTCAAATAGTTTTACGCTTCTTTCAAATGTCTCATCTGTGGACACTGGTGGCCTTTGATGTGAGTTAACATCAGTTAAGCCTTTTGCTGTTGGGCCCGTGCGCTGCTGTGACTTCAGCCATATTCAGTCATCAAGTAGCTCCCGTGGAAAAGTAAATCACTCTTAATTTCTGCTGCATTAGCATTTTGATTTCCTTCCTGAGGCCTTTGTGCACCCAGAGTCATTTTTTGTCATAGTTTCTCTCAGGAAATGACTTTTAGATTAATGAAGTTTGTTCATGAACAGCTGTGTTCAGCCTCAGATCGTGAAGGGGTGAAGGGAAAATCACAGGGTGAGCAAGAAATGGAGCTGAGAGCTGGCTAGAAAATGTCATGCTCTATATTTTAATGTTTCCTCTGCTTCTCGTCTTTCTTCATCTCATCAGTGTATGTCAGACCCTTTATAACCAACCAGTTGGCCTGCCATTCTTAAAGCCAAAAGAGAACTGAAACAAAAAAAAAATGCTATTCATTGGCTGGTGATGCTTTGAAATTTGTGGGCGAGGCAGAACAAATAAAGATAGTTGTTTCGGTGTTGTTTGAAAACTGTCGTCCTCACCTATCAGCTCAACTTGTGGTTAGGTCTCAAGTCGCACCAGCATTCGCAACAGTGATATTTCTGACTGGAATCAGTTGATTTCTTTGTGAATTCTCTCAAAAAAAGGAAGTCTGACAGCTTTAACTACTACTTTTTAGATTACACTTTCTCATGCCCTGTTCAGTGAAAAATAGTTATCTCCAGATGTGTTGATTTTAAATGTTTGCGGTAAACTAATGAATGAAGTGTTTCTTCATGTGCTCAGAAAATTCTCATACTTCTTAAGCTAAATGAACTCTTCAGAAATACAAATCTGAAAACGGGCTGTTTTTCTGAGCTCATGAAAAGTTGACTTTTTAGAGATAAATGGCTCTCACAGGACAGCCATGCTGTCATATGATGCCCTCGTAGTAAATGATGCTCTAGATTAAACTAGCCAACAGTATATAAAGTAGTTAAAATTAGCTCAACCTTAAATATTACTTTTGATACTTTTGAAGACATTTTATTGAAAATACTAGCATACTTTTACTTAAGTAATGTTTTGAATGCAGGTCTTTTAATTCTAGAGTATTTTCACCTTGTGGTACTAGCACTTCTACTGAAATAAAGGAATACTTCTTCTACCACGGCCTGAGACCCCAACCCAGCCCATACCTGTGTCTTTAAGACCTGGGCTTCAAATGGCCATGGTTGAACTTGTGGATGAACCAAAGGAAACGCAGAAAGTGGCGATTAAAAACTCTTAACAGTTAAAACCCTTCTGGGAGATGGCATTAAATGGCTTTAATTTTCTCCTTTCTTCTGATTGTTCTCCTCAGGCAATGCTGGACCTAGCTGCCAGTGAAGGTTGGCTTGTTACAGCCATCAGTATCTGCAACCTGGTGCAGATGATCGTCCAGGGCCGCTGGCTGCATGACTCCTCGTTACAGACGCTGCCACATGTGGAACAACAACACCTCTATCTGTTCAGGTAAACAACATCGCTTCTCCACAGGCACAGCTGGAATGATGTGTTGTTCGTTTGTAGTTCTCGTAGGTGGCTAATCTGCCTCATTGTTCTCCCAGCGCTAAGGAGAATCACATCACATCTCATCGTGTTCCATACGTCTGAACAGCTTCTCCCCATTTCATCTGAAGGGCTCTAGGTGTTAAGGATTTCACATATTCAACGTCTGGCTGCTGTCATGGCAAACAGGACTCAGTATGACGTGCACCATTAGCAGCTGGTGTGTTTCTCTGATTAACAGTTTCTAACCTTCCCTTCCCTGGCTGGGCAACTCCAGTTACATCCTTCAAACCTCCTACACAGGCTCGAACACACTTGCAGTCACACATGTAGGACCTCTTAAGTTAATGTTAAGAGCAACCTGGAGTAGTTTTTCCATGAACACACCAAGCCTGCATCCTGCAGTGTCGAATACTTTTGTGCAAATTCAATAAAAATGGGAAGAGCTGGGTAAGAAAGAAAGAGCCACAGTCCCTGCAGTGAAAGACAGCAGGAAGCTTGCTATTTGTTGTGATGTTGCTTCAGGACTAAGAATCTCTCCCTTCCCTCTCTTCAATCACTCCATAGGAAATGTGCACACAGGAAGGGGAGGGGCGACATGGGAGGTTTCAGCGGCCCAATCGAAGGACTTCCTGAGCTGATTGATGCCTGCAATGGGAAGGAAAGTGTTTTCACTGCTATTGTCAGCCAAGAGCTTCCATCAAGTCAGATTGCCCAGGTAGGATTACAAATATTATCACACTCCAAGAGCACACTGGGAATACAGGTGTCCTTGAAAATCAGTAAAGTACGCACTGGGTTACAACAGAAATCATACAAACAACAAAATAAAATGATCGTAAGCACTTGAATACTCTACATTTAAATGATCTTCACAATGGGCCTGTTCCCACATTTACTGCATGCTTGTCACACACTGTCTCAAACACACACACACACACCATTATCAGTGACGTGCCATGAGCAGTCTTGCCACTGTGGTCCCAGATACCTCCAGGATCCCCAATTACAACTCCATTGATAGGGTTTACAGCTCCAATTTAAGTGCTAATTGCAGCAGTAATGAGAGTGTCCGGGCACCATGGCAGACCCTGTGGCTTCACCCAATCAGTATCCCCGATTTCCTCCTTCCCCACCTTTACCCCCCCACCACCCAAACCTCCCCCCCCACAGTGTGGTGGCCTCTCTAATTAAATAATTAGATGTGCAGCAGCGTTCCTGTCTGACTTGCTCAGGGAGAGTAATCCTCACATAAATAGCTTTTGCTGGGTGAATCAGAGAGGCTTTTCTCCTCCTAGCCCTCAATACAATGCCCCCCCCCCCCCCACACACACACACACACACTTCCTCTATCACTAGTCATCTTCTTTCTGTCACTCTCTCTTTGCCTTTATCTTTTTTATATCTTCCTCACGGTGGGGCTTTTGAGTTGAACCAACTGTTAAATTCGCTATAAAAACACTTAAAAGGCACCTAAGATCTGTTCATAAACCTCATGTAACTTTCTTTTCTTTGCTTTTTCTTTTTTTTTTTTTTCTTTTCTGGATTCTCTACTTACTTTCCTTTTCATTTCTTTTCCACAACTTTGGAAATTAACTAGTTTTTTTATTATACATTGCATAATAATAAGACTGTCTGTCCACTTCATGCACCTCACAGCCAGTGTCTTATACAGCTTTTAATAGTTCCAGAACAGGCAAGCAATTATTAGAAAAAAGCAAAACAATATTGACAGTAACGGCCCTGCTTCTCCGTTTCACCGGTCCAGATAGCAACGCAGCAACAACAGGTATTTCCAATGACGCACGCCGAAAACTGGTTGCCAGTTATTTTGATGGTCGAGTAATAATTTCAGTCATTTTTCAAGCAGAAATGTCAAATATTTGCTGGTTCCAGCTTCTTAAATTCAGTTCAGTTTCAATTCAGTTTATTTATATCGCACCAATTCACAACAAAAGTTACCTCATGACACGTTGCTCCAATTAGAGCAGGTCTAGACCAAACTCTTTAATTAAACTGTAATAAATGTCAGGATTTGAAGATTCTTTGGGTTTGGGACTGGTGGTTGGACAAAAGAGGCAAGACGGAGATGTCACTCTGGGAAACAGACCAGAATTTTTCACAATATTTTTGACATTTTATAGACTAACTAACTAATTAATTAATTAATTAATTAATTAATTTTTACTTAATGAAAAGTCCAAAACAAGAACACATTTTAGGGCAGTAAAAGATGTAATAAGGAGACAATGATAGAAACCATGCTATACCTACAATTATAATATATCATTGATAAGATCAGTCATTTTGTCCGTCATTGGCAGGTTCCCAAGGTCATGTAAAATGAACTGGATTTGTCTTACCATATGACCTTAGTTTGTGTGCTATACAAACAGCCCGGCCAAGACAAGACCTGAAGTCTGTCTGCAGGAGCTGATTTGAAATGCACATGCATATGCACATGAAATGAACACTCCTGACTTGGCCTCAAGTTTGAACTTGCAAACATTTCTTGATATCTTATGTATGTTACAGTCTCACATCAGGCATCTTTACATGCTCCTAGGAACAGTGAGCGATTCTAACTGATCAGAATAGAAATTATAGTAAGTCCCATTTAGTTAGGCAGGGCCCTGTTCTGTTTCCACAGGTCTGGTGTCTGTATCACTATAACTAATATTCAAGTGGATCCAAGCAAAGTCTCCCTCTGATCACGTGGTGCAAAATCTGACATTGAGATCATTTAGATGTTGGACAGCATAATAGATATGATGCGAATGTCAGACTTCCTTCTTATTTCCGCCTATTCCTTCCTGTCTTTCACCATCTCGTCACCATTTTCTTTCTACCGTGTCAGGCGTGGTCCTTCCTGAGTCACCTCCCGGTGCTGGAGGTTGAGATGAGTGTGAAGGGCTGGTGGCAGGAGAGCCATCAGCAGACGGAGCGTCCACTGCCTGCCGCAGGAGCTAACCTGCGGGAGGGGACAAGCTGGCTGGATGTCCACGCCGACCAGGAGTATGTCCTGCAGGTGTCACTGAGACGCATCAACCTGGGCCAGCAGAGGGTCAGTATGAACAGTACCAATGCTTACTACTTTCTGTTGAGTCACTGTGATGGTCATTTCGCTTAAAACGACATGTTTCCATATTTACACACCAAATAAAAAGACCCTAGAATCAGAATGGCTTAACCACAACCCTTTGGCTACGTTAGGCATGTACAGAATTGGCTCTTGAATTATCCAAATGCTAAAAATGACACAGAAAAGCGTAAAAGATGTATACCAGTCAAGGACATGCATTCAACAGTGGAAACCCTGTTTTAAATCATCAAAGATTTGCAATTAAGAAATAATATGTGTAAGTCATATAATACAAATATCTGCCAGTGAAATTAAACCACATAAATTAATGTCAAATTACATTTAAGTTTTAATTATCGCAGTAAGTTAGCTTTATTTTTATTTTTTTTACATTTTATTTTTAATTTTTATCTACAGTGAATATTAATGCTTTCCCATGAAGAAGTTTCCAGGAAATTAAAATAATCCTCCGTCGAAAATATACAGACAAATGGGAAAGTGGGTTTTTCATAATTAGCGAGACCTTTGATACTCAGGTTTTTATACAGGAATTTTAGCTGTAACAGAGCTATATTAATATTGCACAAAATCAGTATTTGGTTGTAAGAAAGTGAAAACTAGTGGAGATTTTATTTTTTGAAAATGAAAGATTCTTTGAATAAAATAAAACAAAAAAACGGATTAACACTGATTAATTTCATTACTGTATAGCCATCTGAAGCTGGGCGGTCCTAGGTGAGCTGGTATAAAATGTCCCTAATGCTCACACCAGGCTCATTCATAACATAAGAATTAAGCACCAGTTTTAGATATTTGAGTGTAATCATTGTGATCAGTTGATTGGCTCACAGCAGCAAATTACGGCTCAGCTGTGCTGAACTTTGACACACAAACTTGTTGTTGACCAGCTGTTTACCAGAGACCTTTGAAGGAGTCCAAAATGGAGGTTACATTTAAAAAAAAAATGTGCAATAAAATAAAAACTGCACTAACGCTCCCCTCTTCAGGCTGCAGTTTGCAGTTTGTGTCTGCTTTCTGTCCAACATTCTTTGTTCAGGTTGCTTTGCATGTTGGCTGCAGATGCAGTTCTGTCTGACGAAGATATACTGATCTTCAGATGGTGTGGATACTTTGAGGGTGATGCTTCAGTGATTTAGTATTGCATGTCCAAGTTTGGGGACTAGTTTATGGAAAGCTCTAAAGCCTGCTTTGAACTACCCATTGGGAACTGAACTGTAGCTACAGTTGGGATGCAAGGTGAACCTTCAGGCAGGTGTAGGAACAACTGTCCTTTTTTATGAAGTGGAAATCTTTCATTCATTAGGTTTGAAACAAAGGCTGTATATAAAATTATATAAATATATTTAACTCCTTACTACTACATAAAGGTTTGTTTCAAATGCAATGTGATGAAATAAAAGAGTATGTACTGCTGGGGCTTTCATCTCTTTACACGTTTGCTGGACTTCTATGATACAGTGATGTAAAACAGCACAGACTCACTTTTTAGAATACATCTTTATAGCTGTATTATGTTGTACATAACATATTCAAGATGTTTATTGTCATTTTGGTTGTTGAAGTACACTATGTATAATAAAAATACAGTTCATCAGTAAATGTAAAAGGCAGTAAAAGGAAAAACACTAAAACATATAGCGGGAATAAGGTGCACATGTATGATATATATGAGGCATTTAAATATGGAAACAGAATGCAAGAGAAATAAAGAGTGTCGAAGGAAGAAAAGGTGTAACTGCAAAAACATGTCTAAAGAGCAATATAGTATGAAAACAGAACAGAAAAAAGGTCTAGTGTGCCAGGACCCAAACTACTGGTAAGGCGCTTAAGGGTACAGCAGCAGTCACAGGTGCATATATATGAATTTCCTGTCAGGTATTAATGAAGTTTATAGTCCGTATATCATTTAAAGGAAGCTTGTGTCTGTTATTTCAGAGAAAGCAGGACAGTAAGGCCCAGGCTCCCAGATTTCCCAAGGCGAAGGATGAAGGCTGGTTCCTGATCATTGGGGAGGTGGATCGCAGGGAGCTACTGGCTGTCAAGCGGGTTGGATATGTGCGGAACCGCACGGCCGTGTCTGTGGCCTTCTACACACCAGAGAAGACGGGAAAGTAAGCAACATTCATTGACAGACTTTCTCCATAGACTCTCTGCTTTGTGACTGAAAGGAAACAGCACTTCAGTTTCAGGTTGAACTGCATCATTAGCCTGACGCTCACTTTGTATTGGTGGCTGAAAGCAGTCGTCACAACTTTATACTCAAACGCGTTCGCTTCAAGCCGTGACATGGTTACATGGTATAACTAGACTGTGGGAAGGGACCGAATCTCACGGAAAGAGCAAAACAACGTGTTAGTCCGTCTGTCCATGCTTTCTGACTTCTCTTCTCCATCTGTGGCTCTCAGTAATAAGTCACTGGCTCCTACTGAAGATGAAAATCTTTAAAATTGCTGCTCACTGATGTGTGTTCTGTGTTTTTAGACACCAATGGAACTGGAGATATCATAAACAATACTTGTTAGTAGATACATCCACTCTGGTCTTGGAGCTAGTGGGATACATTTGGGTCCAACAAGATCCGGCACATTGTCTTTCAGCCTGTGTATCCATGCTTATCTTCTAACTGCTAATCCATCAACCTTCTGGCTGCAGGTGTATCTACACGCTGTACCTGATGAGTGACAGCTACCTGGGTCTGGACCAGCAGTACGACATCCACCTGAACGTAACACCAGCCAGTATTGCTGCTCAGGTGAACACAGAGGTGTCCGACTCGGTGACCGACCTGTCCCTCAGCTGAGGAATAATGACAAAGACGAGAAAGTCTGCAGTGCAACAGAGAAGTGTGATCAATCTGAAAGAGTGACTGGTGAATTTTGTTTGTTTTTCATCTTTATGCTGATCTCTCATGATCAGTGCATTCCAGTCTTTTCCAATGATGGGTTAAAATGTACTATTTTAATTTGGTTAGTAACTTCTAACACCAGCAGTGACCTTCATCTCTTAAAAATGTTTTATAATTTCATTTAATTGATCTGACCTAATTTAACACTGAAGTACTTGATATTTGAAGTGTTGCACTTGTGGCCACAGCTCAGTCATTGATGTCTCAGCTGGTATTCAACCTCTGACAAGTGATGCAAAATACTGTCTGCAGCAACAGATCAAATGGGACTGTAGTGGGAAGTAGTTTTTGAACAAAGTAAGTTAGTTAAGTTAGTTACATTGAGAAAGAAGTTCACCTACTTTTACACCTGCACTCGGGCAAACCAAGCAGTCTATAATGTGGACAACTGGCCGGTTTCTAAAAACCTCTTTCCTCATTCTGCCACTGAAGCATCCTGATCCCTTAAGGCTGGGAACAGTTGGAGGTGATGCTGTGTTGAATCCTCGCCAAGTTTTTCCAAAACGCTTTCTATGATGCATTGTGGGGGTATTCATAGAGTATTATAATGCATTCATAATGCTTTATGACTACACTCATAATGCTTTCTGACGCACTCTGTCAACATTATCGAAAGTTATCATAGTATTTGTTAAGTAAAGTGAAGTACATATTGTGTGAAATCCAATAAAGTGAAATGTATTATAATTTAAAATAATATATGCTGCGTTCTTAGATAGTGTGTAGACTGTTATATCATACTAGTCCTTACTACAGCTGATTGATGAGGTGTGTAAGGTGAGTATGGGTAATCATAATGCATTATAATCAATCTCTGGTTTATACTAGTCAAGAGCATCCATGAATGTAGAATTCATTAGTTACACAGTCAAGTCACACTCTATGATGTTTTATGAAGGTTTATGCAGTGCATCAGAAAGCATTATGTGTGTTAATGAGCATGTTACCAGCTCTTCCAATTTGGGGACAATGCTCAGCTTCAGTCTGCTCTCATGTGCCACATCAGTTGAATTTGGCAGCTCTGATATGGGATCTCTATTTTGTATGCCACGGTGGTTCTTCTGGGCAAACTGGGCTCCACAACATTTACTCAAAAAAAAAAAATCAATTCCAGTCAACATCCAGTATGAAGCTGCTACAGAGTTATGTAAACAAGTCACTCTTTCATAGACAGAGGAGAAAAAGGTCCCCTAAACGTCCCACAAAAACAAAATATTTTTCAAACAGAAAACGGACAGTTTGGTAATAGAATTAAGAAACTTTCACCATATTAATACAGCATGCCCATCCAGTGTATTCAAATCATAAACCTGTCTTGTTGTTGCCTATAACATATCTATGCATCCACTCCCGTTTCACCAGCACTTGCATAACAACCTAGACTATAATACTGCTGACACTGTGTCACTGTGACAATATAAGTATTGAGATGTGGTCAGAATGCAAAATGCTTTACGAATTCAAGTCGACAGAGAAGTGGTTATCTCAACTGTGTGACTTAGTGCTGATCAGAAATGTAATCAGTTAATGGGGAGATGATTCAAACAAACACCTCACCACAGCCCATGTGATGTTATTGGGTTTCTGGTTAGGTTTGAGTGCTGCAAGGAGCCTGGCACAATATGTAAAAAATGGTTTTGGTGTATTGAATCAATTTAAAATCATAAGTTAGTTTAAGCATCTTAATTTAGACATTGATCCAAAGATGAAACGCACAATGTATGTTTTGCAAAGACTGAAAATGCGGTATCGCCGTGCCAAACAGGAAGAAGCTGATAGTTTATTTCGTCTCAGTGCAGATGTGTGAATCATGCTTCTTTCAGCTACAGAGGCTTCACTCAGGATCACCAAACTGTCACATCCGTGTTGTCAAATGAACCACCTCCTCCTGCCTAGCAAATCATCAGTTCTGTGGTTATTATGAAGCGTCGCCAGTTCAAAACAGTAAACACATTTGACAAAACGCACAGAAGACAGTAAAACCATCACCAGAACCTGAAAGAGCTTTAACATAATGTTTTTGGTACTGAGAACAGAAATGTGCAATGGCTGAAATTTGAAATGAACGTGCTGAACAGTTTATAAATAAAGGTATAACCTCACTTGAAGACCGTCTAATCCTCCCTCCCTTTTTTCCCTGTCACCACTTTGATTTCTGGATCTTGCATTAGCCTGATGAGCTAATAAAATAAAGATGCAACCTTACAGCAGTTATCATTACAGCACAGTCGGGGGGGGCACAATAACCAGTTTGGAAGGTTCAGTGTCAGTGGCTGTAAAAGGTTATACCAAAAGATGACCACATCCAGTACCTGTGCTGACCCTCTGCAGTCGGCCAACACGCTTCACCTGTAGAGGTTATAACCACACCAACTTACCTGAATGTGCAGCTGAACTGCCAGGTTTTCACAGGAAGGAAGAATGTGTAGAATATTATTTTTTTTGTTTTGTTTTGCTTTTTGCAAAGTGTTTTGCTGAGAGACTTACTGCATTATATTCAGAATTATATGTTGAATTGCCACCTGACACCTGAATTAAATTGATGCAAAGGCTTAATTTGGTGCATGAAAAGCTCCAAAATGAAGGAAATGGATATTCAAATCCTGTGCACCTGCAGAAAGGCCAGTTAATTATTTTATTGACATAAACAAATAAAACATTTGGGTTCAAACAGTGTATGAAAAAAAACTGATATATACAATAAATCCATTAGTTAAATTAAAAGGTAATACAATTAACAACACAAATCCCATCATTCATTCCATCAAAACATCACATTTACACACTGTGTTTACACACACTACACTGTTACTGCCCCATTTCACATTTGTGATATTTCAAATATATCAAAGTGCTGTTTTAAAAGTCCTTAAGCCCCCTGTCTGATGTTGTCTAATGTGTACAAGTGACACTTTCATAGCATCTACTGTTTCAAGAAAACAAAATGACAACAATAGTAATAATAATACCTCAATTTCTTTGACCGTCTCATTCCACTTCACATATAAAATGATTTTTTATTTTTAAATAATACATATAAGAGGCCCAAAACCTCAGTTAGTGTTGACAGTAGTTTCTTTACTGCTTAGACTCCTTGTTTAAGTTACACCAACGACATAGCAACCTCCCCATCAAAAATCTCGGTGAAAAATGGAATGCAATGCTTCCCACACACTCATACCTACACACACCCCAGCCCAGTCTGTAATCTTGGGAATGAACGGTAGCAGAAGGATGATTCAGTTCAATTTATTTTTTTCAATTTATTTATTTATATAGCACCTTATACAATCAAAATTGTCTCTAGATGTTTTACAGAAACCCAGAGCCTGAACCCCCGAGCAAGCAGACAGTGGCAAGGAAAAACTCCCTTTTAACAGGAAGAAACCTTGAGCAGGACCCGACTCACAAGGGAGAACCATCCTGCTGATAGTCGGCTGGGTGAAGGGGGGGAAGAAGAGGTAGACAGGACAGAGAGGATGAAAGAGAGAGAGAAACATACATGCAATAAACATCAAACATTACAAAGGACAGACGTGACAGGTTGTTATAATTGGAATCTGATGACTATGTATTGTATGTATTTGTTTTTTAGCTGATATGTTTGATTCAACGATTCAACAATCTGACAATAGTTTGCCCACCCTAAAGCTCTAAATTCCCCCACTGTTACAGCACTCTCAAACTGGGGGACTAAACTAAACTAGTTTGTTGAGAATTCCACATGTATAATACATACGTGCAAGGGCAGACTTCTCTTTAGTTACTTATGCTTTGGAGAATGAGAATTGGTAAGAATTGCTACTTGGTACTTAACACACGCTTCTTTAACTTATGTAGCAGACGAGTGAAAGGCTTTATAAGCTCCTGTAAAGAGCTTTCTTTCTTTCTGCTGTCACTTTTGAATGACAGTCTCATTGTGATGGCATGGTCTTCCCTTCCTCCTCCACTACCCCCCGCGTGTCGGTAACACTCAGAGGCAACAGGAATGGTATGTGCACCCTTTGGATGGGGATGGTGCTGCAAGGGACCGAGGTGTGGTTCAAGTTGGTATGTTTTCGCTTGTCAATAGCAAAACTGAGGTCGTTAAAGATTTTGCAAATGCAAATATCTCTGTCCTGAATGGTTTGATGCACAGATGGGAAAAACCTATAAAAGGGACTTCTTGTGAAGGTTTAACAACACTCTTTCTTTAACTTTGCGTCTCGTTATGGTCTGTTTTATTCTGTCGTGCCCAAGAACTCTTCCAGCATCTTGGAAGACCAGGAGCACTCTGTCCATATGTCTGCATGCTGTACTTAAATGCTATCTGCTCAAATGCCAAGTGGCAGATAATCGGCCTGTGGTTCATCACGTGAAGCTTTACATTTGCTCTTCCCTAAACAGCCCACTATGGAATCTGAGGGGTTTTCATGCTTGAGACTGTGCAGGTGAGGTGCTCAGGTGAGCTCTGACTTCAGAAGAAGTACCTTTTAATGTACATGACTTGTTTTTCTTTTTCAGGCTTCACCTTCACATCCTGTCTAGTTCTTGGCAGAGTCTCCTTCTCTCGCTGTTTGACCTCAAACACGCCTGATCACATTGTCAGCGACACACTGATGCACTGATTGATCAAATACTTGTGCTGACAACCAAATTATCACACAACACACTCAAACAGCCACTTTCATGTGTTCAACATGGACTCTCTGTTTCTCTTTCTCTCTCACACACACTTTTAAATCTTAATGTACACAATACTAAAAGACACTATATAATAATAGCAATGTAAAAAAGTGGCAATATAACATATATATACAAGGTAATATAAAATAGTGTATATACAACAAATAAACAGTGTAATGTTGTTCTACTTTATTTTGCCACTTTTTATATTGCTATTTTTAACATTTTGGATAGCTTATTGTGTGTATTGCTGCTGCTGCGCTGTAATTTCCCAGCCTGGGATGAGTATATATATAAGTATATCTATCTATCTATAAACCATAACTTCTCCTTCCTTGAGGCCTCTTTGGATTGGGTACTGGACTTAACAGGCACTGATGGTTGGCAATCTTCAGTGCCTGCTAAGTTTTATTTTTATTTTATTTTTTTATTCATTTGTTCATTTTGAGCATCTTGTAAAAAAAAATTTTAGAAAAAAAAATATATATATTTTTTTTAATATTCCCCCTCAAGACATGGGAGGGGGAACTAAATTATACAATGTTGTATTATTTACTTACATGTATTATTTATATAACAGTTTCATTCACAGAATGGCAAATTTTGTAGTAACTGCCAATGATCTAATACTAATATCATTAACAATGGCTTTGTGTTCAGCAGGTGTCTCAGTAAGCTGTGACAGTGAGCCGGCATAAACAATAAGAGGAGCCTGAAACAATCATCATTCCAATATTTACACTAACGTAGACATGTCGCTGTGTCTCCTGTGGACAAGGCCTGTTGCTGCTGAACACTGTCAGTGGGGTCTTTAATGGTGTGGAATGCAAAATCTTCGATGTGACTCTCTCTGTCTCTAACAAGTAATAAGTCACGAGTCTAATGCTCCCTGTTATAATCTAATCTAACACGCCTAATGCTCCCTGTTATAATGCAAGACACGTCCAGAAATGTTGTGAGGAAAACTGGAATGAAATGTTGCTAACTCTGCTGCTGCGATTCTGTCCCATTTATCAGTCCCATTTATACCTTTGGGACAAACTCAATTGTAGAACCTGTAGCGTATCTCTGAGAAATAACTGCACTGACATCAAAGCTTCATTAAAAATTAATTCAATTTGCATTACAAATTTTAAAACACATATCTAGAACTTTACAGACAACAGACTGAATCTGTAGACTGTGTCAAATTGTTTTGCATCTACTTTAAAAAAGTGGACAATAATCCAGTTGTTGTGTTGGCTCTCACAACACGCCGCCTGCTTATGTGCATGAACTTCAGAGAAAAGCGGATTCGATGTCCTCTTGGGGTTAAAACAGCGCAAAAATAATGACTGAGCTGGGACTGGAATAGAGCTCAGAGTAACCTGAAAATTCCAGATCCAATCCCAAGATCCATCCGAGTCAGTTTAGCAGCAGATAGCAACAACAGGACACAGAGCTCATACTTCCTGTAATATATCTGGAAATTTTGGAGGTTTATTGACCTGAGGAGAAGTTGACAGTTAATGACCGCAAAGACGGGTTTAACCCAAATCAGATGTAGTGTTTTTCACCATATTCGCATATATATGGCAGAAGATAACTGAAGAAGAAAGATAACTGAAAAGATGGAATTCTTTTCTTTTTTTTTTCCCCAACACAAAGAGTCTCTCTTTTGAGTGGTTGGTCAAAACTTTATGTTGGTGGAGAACCTCAGTGTTCCTAAAATCCTGAGGTAATATAAGATAAACCTTTACTCTTTCTGCAGTGGGGAAAATCTCAAACAGATATGAAAATATTTCAAATTCCTTGTACTTTTCATCCTGCTTAAGGATAATTAAACAAACTGAATATCTGACCTTTGCCACTCGACTACAAACTACAACTGTCATTTTTAACAGCTAGAGTTTGCCCCTAAATTCCAACAATTCTCTCTCCAGTTTGCAAAGTTATCTCATGCTGGAATGCTACATAACTCCAGGTTTATTGTGTTGGCATTAATTTGGAAATATGCAACATATAATAATGAAACTGAAAGAATGAAGGTCTTTAAACTGTAATTTGTCATACAGGGAACCAAGACAGAGTTTTAAGATCCAGCAGTACACACCTTGTGTTAGCTGATCATGTTTATCTTCAAGGGCCTCTTCATCTGGAGCCGTCAAAGCGATGCAACTGCAAATGTTGCTGGAAACCCCATTAAAATACAATTTAAAAAATAAATGAAATTTATATATATATATAAATAGTATTCCCTCCTCAGCCAAATTTTAATAATGTTATATTTTATATTGGGCTTGCTTGATGCATATTCATAAACAAATGTGTGTATAATCTAGGGCTGCATTTAACAGTTGAATATTTTAGATTTAAATTAATCTGTTGGTTGTTTTAACAATTAATCAGTATCTGTCAGTAGAGTATCAGAAAACTGTCAAAAGTGTACTTTAATGTACCACGAAAAGCAGTAAATTCACACATTATAGGAGCAATCAGATATTTGGTGTTTTTCTTTGAAAACTGTTGTAAACAAATAATTGTTTTTGAATATTTGCAAATTAATTTTCTTTTGACTGTCTAACTGATGAATCAATGTAGCCCTATTGTAATCAAACTGGGGAGGGGGGGGGGGGGGGGGGGGGGTGTCTCACTAGGGGCCCTCAGCCCCGGCTGCCCTGACAAGTTACTGCAGCCCTGCTGAGGCCTAACAGCAGTTGTCCTCTTTGTGTACTTTTGTGTACTCTTTGATGCATATGCACCTACCAGGCTAATAATGAAATAATCACAATTGTACAACAATGTATAACAATAATTTTTGTCACATTTTTTTATGTCAGATTTTCCCATCTGTTGTTTGGTCTGCCGTCCATGGGGAAACCTTCCTGGGCTTATCAGGTATTTTAATTAAAACGACTTTACATGGCAGAAACACGTACAAAGATATGACCAGTTGGAGTTGGAACTTTGGTTAGAATACGTCTTGTGTAGCCTTCTATATAAAGAAAACAGCAGCGAAGTCTTGATCTTTGAGCAATAAAATCAACTTGTTTTGATCGCCGCATATCTGGGCTAAGTCGTCTTGACTGAATCTATTTTTGATCGTTATATTTTCCAAAGAGCCAGTCTAATTACCAGTAAATTTGGAGTTCGAAGCGAAGGTTAAACGAGCGTCAACCATTTCGTGCGCCTGCAGCATCCCGGATGATTTCCTCACCGCAGGCTGGATCCCATTACCGACGGCCGCACTGGAGACGGAGTCGTGACGGTGTGTGCCCGCTCTCCCACCACCACCACCATCATCATCATCATCCTCTTCATCCAGTCCGCTAAGGCTTGGAACAGAACCGAAGTCTCAATCTTAAACTTTCCAAAAGCAAGACAGAAAACTATTCAGCCGAACGCTTTCTGGAGGGAGAGGGTTATAAGAGGTGCATTCAGAATTATTTCTAATTATATTTAGATCTATAAAATATATAGTTTGGATTACAAAGTTGGACTTCGACAAACCACTCTTGGCTGTTTTCTTCAGGTAACGTGATGAAGGGGCGTGATGGGTAGAGAAGGTCGAACGTGAAGCTTCCATTACCTGTCGGACGGTAGTGACGGAACAGTAATAATAACTGTTCATAGGGCTGGTGTTTAGATGATGGCCTCGGCCTATACTGTATTAGTGCAAGATCTTACCTGGAAACAGAAAGCTAACCTGAAAAATAAATCGCGCGTAATGCTCGAGTATGACATTCTTATTTTCCAACCCCTGAGGGAGAAGCAAGCCGATAAGATGGTCAGCTTCTTAAAGTTGTTCATCTTAACCATTTTAGCTTTTCTTATTCAACAAGTGACACAACAACTTTGATTATAAATGTATATTCTAGCTGCGTCACTGAGGTCTTAAATACAAAGCCTAATAAATAAAACATCGAATTCATGCACAGGTCAGACAGGTCTCTGCCTCTACGGGAAAGTTCAGACATGATATACGCCAAACTCCTTTGAAAAATCTGCCATTTCTTAGCAGCAAACATCCTCACATTTATAGATCATGCCTTGATTTTTTTTTAAGGTAAATTATTAAAATATGCTAGTAAAATCATCAAGCTTGTACCAAATATTAATATACTGCTTCCAAAGGCAGCACGTTTAGGTCCATATTTTAGCCATGTGGGTTGTAGCAATAACAATTTTATTTAATTACAGAGAATCATGAAGTTAAGTAATGCTAGGTTTACCAATATGTAGCCTAAACGAAAAGAGAAGCATTCACACATTAGCTTAAGGCTTTTTTTTTTTTTACTAAACAGGCCGACGTGTTTTTGCTGTTAAAACTGTTAAACAACAAGCCTCTTTAAATTGACGTTTAAACTGACATATTTTTTAAGGAGTTTTGCATACCGTTTTATCCCAGAAAACAGCGAACGCGTTCGGGGGGAATGTTTCCATCCAGTTTGGGCCAGAGGTGAACATTTCCACCCCGTTCGTCCTGTAGCACGTCGTTCCAAGGTGTAGCCAATAGGGAGGTGAAGATGCTCTCCAATTGTCCAATAGGAGCAGAGCTGCCTGTAATGGGCGGGTCTTCGAGCCTGCAGCACCAGGAGACCCTGGAAGCGCTGCTATCCATAAAATCACACAGGATCGAAGATTTGTCGATGCTCAGGCTTTCTTTACAGATTCTGCCCGGACGTTTCGAAGTCCAACAGGCGTCAGTTTAGCAAAACTGTCGGGATAACTTCGCAGAGGTAAGCGAACTCGCAAATAGCTTTGTTTTTATTTAATGTATGGATTTGAAAATCACACCACTGCATTTCTGTAAAAACATTGAAACAAATGTCGTCATTAGTTTTATGTTAGCTATCGATTCGGTGTCCTATTTATAAACAGATGCGAGTGATGCTCAGCCAAACGACGGCACGCATGAAGGTCCATCTGATGAATGTTTCATCCCACAGGGCCTAATGTCTCCAGCGGTTCCACAGTTGTCCTTATCGTCAGGTATGATGAATCCAAGTGTGCGGCGAGAAGTCCAATGGGCTGACCAAAACGCCGCTATAATCCTCTGAAATCCGGGAACTATCAGCGGAACACCTGGGATCATGGGAATGTGTCCACGCGCCAGTGGATTTTAGGGCAAAGTAACAAAGCTAATTTCATGTTCGGAAACTTTGCGGCTCTCTTACAATGCTATGAGACACCTGGACAATAAGTGACTGAGTGGGGGGAAAAAAGTAGTCTGTGAAACAGAGAAGACAACATGAAGGAAAAATCTAAAAATGCTGCCCGGACTCGACGGGAAAAGGAAAACAGTGAGTTTTATGAACTGGCCAAACTGTTGCCGCTGCCCTCCGCCATCACCTCACAACTGGATAAAGCCTCCATCATCCGACTGACAACAAGCTACCTGAAAATGAGAATAGTCTTTCCGGAAGGTAAGAGAGTTAAACGTTTAAATAGTAACGAATGTGTGTGTGTGTGTGTGTGTTGGGGGGGCAATAAGCATATAATCATATAACCAACAGAATATCAATTGTCACAGGTACATTGTTATATTGTATATGACTGTTATCATCTTTCATTAGCCTAATTACGGTTGGCAATTTCATTTTTTTTTAAATCATTAAAATTAAATAATCTATTACATAACGCGTTTCTTAATTTTCTGTTCTCTTTTTTTTTTTTTTGTTTTTACTTTTTTACCAAATAACCGTAATTTCCTGGATGATAATTTGCTGACATCACTAATTCAAATATGTGACGTACGGATTTATAACAAAATAAATCGATGTAAAATTTTTACGTTAAACATTTCACGTCAGCATGTGATTTATTTATTTATTGCTTAAATTGTTTTGCAATTTTTAAAAAAAATGTCTTCTTTTTTTTAGTTGTTTGAGCGTTACTCAAGAAGGCGGCAAGAATGGAGGAAACAGATTTTATTTTAAATAATATTGTAATGATATTTTCAATAATGTAGGATTTATTACAGCTTCAATTACATCTGCTTATTTTGCGCCTGCTATTAAAATACCTTCCCGGAGTTTCAGTAAAAATTAAGTTAGAATCAAATAAGAAATAAAATCCTTATATGATCAGCCCAAATGACATTTAGGCGGAATTACACTTTGTTCTCCCTGAGTGAGTGAACGTATGGAGTCAGCAGCGGAAGTCTCTCCGTGTCCCTCGGTCCGTCCCTGCGCGTCCCGAGCCTGCGGTCCCTGGCGGCCCCCGCAGCAGCAGATTAGCTGTGACGAGGTTCCATCCCTGCGTGACTGCTGCAGAGCCGCGGATATTAGCATGATCCGCACGTCTGATCCCTCAACATATGGAGCTCCTTGTAACAGTAAAGCAGGCTGCGGTGTGTAGGGAAGGTGGACTGACAAAGAACCTGGAGGGAAGAAACACGAAAGAAACATGGACACAAGCGACCATCGGTTGCTTTTACACTTTCACTTGATCATAAATTTGAACATTTACCTCACTGGATTGGCATACTGAAAAAAAAAAAAGATCCATGACAAGAGACTGGTATGAAAAGTAAAAAGGATTAATAATGCATGTCCTAATATGCTTTGAACAGGGATAAAACCGTCACATTACATGAGAAAATGGCATTTGATTTATTATTTATATTCCACACAGTCTGTGTTAAAGTAAAGCTAAGAAACCAAGGTGGCAAAAAGCATGGTCACTTATGCACATTTTACGTCTATATGTACATACATAAATAGATAGATAGATATCACAATTTTTAAAAATTTAAAAAATTAAAATTCTAAGGATCTAAACATAAATGTTATTAGATGAGCATAATGAGAAACCGTGAGGCCTGGAGATATTTGTGTTCTGTTCCAATCCAGTCATCTGGAAATCAAACACACCATCCATCTTACAGATAAATACTGCATAAAGAAAAAGGCAGGAGCAAACTGCATTCCAAAAAAAACAAAAAAAAAGTATTTATAGTTTAAGTATTTAGTGTACGTTTAAGATGGGGTTATTGAGAAGGTACATTTAATCTTAAGAGTTTTTGCATCTTCATCCCGTCAGAGTCCATGATGTTGCGATAAGACAGTGTGTCCTGCTTAGTGTAGTAGTAGATGTACACACAGCACTTGGCTGTATTATTCATGCACCAGAAACAGTTTTAAATTCTACTTTCTCGCCTACATTTCGCTGCGCTGTCACGTGTGTGGCAACATAAGCCAGTAAAGCTCGTTGGATACATGCTTCGTGCAGGCTGCATGGTTTTACTCGTCTGCCTTTCACAGGCCGTTGTTGTGTTTTCCCCTTTTAATCACCTCTGCTGCTTTAAAGGCCAGTCCTCTTCAATCAGACTCCGAACGCCTTTTCCAGTCTGAGGACCACCACCATAAACTCCAGCGCAGGCCAACATGTGATGATTTAGTCAAGAAGAAGCCCATCTGAGAGGGCTTTAGTGGTTTTTGCATAAGTGGGGAGAAGAAAAGCTAAAAGTGTTCTCAATTTTTAGGGGATGTACCAAGGGATTGTTTCTTTCTTTCTTTTTGTTTTCAGTGACTTGGGGGGTCACTTTTATTTATGGCACTCAGAGTGGTCAGTAATATGACCTTTGACCTCAGCCATGTTGTCCATCCTGGGTGAGATTACATGACGCCCCACACCACAAATATCTTACTGAATTCTCTCCACCTAAGCTCCACAAGAGATTTAAACAGAGAGGAAAGCTAAACTCGCTTTTTATTATATTTACTTTGTATCTGCTAGATTAAATGTCCACTTATGTCTTGTTTACTGTGAACTGAAAATCAACCCTGTCTTCTTCCTATAGCTCATAAACCAACGACAGTAACTTAATGATCACAGTCAAAAGTAAAAGCAATGTTATGAGGATAAAGATAATAATGTACCCCCCCCCCCCAAAACAAAAAAAAAATAAATAAAAATTCATAATAATAATAAAAATCCATTCACTTGATTTATCCTCATGGTGTTCCTCAGAGTTCTTGTGTTGCTGATATTTAAAAGCCAATGTATGAAATGTCCATGGGTCTAAATGAGATATCTACACATCACGAGCTCTTTTCTTTTTTTTTTTTTTTCTCGCTATTATTCCACGTGGAGCTTCTTCTTCGCTCAGCTCTGATTGGCTGATTGGGTCTCACCACTTTGGTTAACCTAATTGTGGCTGTTAAAGGCATTAAGCTGCTTGTAAGTCCTCGGTGACATGTTCACAATCCCCCACAAAAAAGTTGATTATCATCACTGGCCTATTGTTAGTGTCGTTTTATGAAGTCGTGACGTGTTCATGAACGCTGGTTTGTTTCAGTGTGGCAGACTGTTGAATTGTGAAACGCCAAATCGTTTATGGTGTGATTGGTGAACTAAAAGTATTTATTTCTTTGCTTTTTTTAAATTCTTATTTATTTATTTATTTTGTTGGGGCTTCTGAGATTAAACACAGGGGTCACAAGATGAGTAAAAAGAAGAGGAGAGGAAAAAAAAATGTTTACACAAAATGATGCTTCATTTCTCGTGAAACACTTTTCTCCCGCTTTAGACCCGTGCGCGATGTCACGGACGTGTCCTCCTGTTCTCGTAAGGATGACCAAACAAAAAAGGGTCAATGTAGCGTGAAATAACAATAATGATATCGTATCAAAGTGGAGATAACGGAATAAGAAAAAGAAAAATTGGTGGACAGCATCGTACGTTCATATGACACTTTAAATCAATACGTTGTTGCGCTGAAAATAAAAATGGCAGCGGCAAAGTGCTCGCGTCACGCGGTTAAAGGGCCTGCACGTAACTGCTGTAACTGACAGGTGAGCTGTGTGTGAAGCTCGGTTCGCAGGTGATCCAGAATAATCCAGAATAATCAGCGTCTGCGGACATCATATCCACATATGCTGTACAGTTTAGCGATAGTAGAATTGTTATTATTATTATTATGATTGAGGGCCTACGGGACTTCTGCACTAACAGCATTAATAGACAGCCAAATGATAAAAGCACTATTGTAACTGAGGAACATTCCCGAACAGAGCCCTCTTTTCCTGTGCCGAGCTTTCCGCGTGTGTTATCAATCCACGCGTCAGATGACACAACCGGACGTGTTGTCAGCACGTCTTCACGGCGCCGTTCGCTTTTAACGCTCCGTCATTATTTATCTTTCATATGAAGTGGAAGCCAGCGATTTTTTTTTATTTTTGTCACTTGTTAGTATTTTTGGGGTGTAATTTGATTGTGTCTTTTTCTGCAAACGTGCAGTCCATATTAGCTCCATATGAAGCGTGGAGGCGGGCGGGCGGCGGGACGCTGTGATCCCTGCATGCCGCCTGTTTGCTCTGCAGAGCGGGATTTGCATGTCAATGCGCGGCGCTGCTGCACACACTTGTGTTTGCTCTGTCCTGATGCTCCACGCATCACAGCATCATCTCACATGGTACTTTTTCTTTTTCTTTTATTTTTTTCCCATTGTTGTGAAGGGTCGATGAAAATGTTTTCACGCTACAGCATTTGCATTGAATCGGTTTCGATAAAAGTCCTGCTGCTAATTGAGTGTAATTTTCGGTTCAGTAGATTTTTATTTTTATTTATTTTTTTTTTAGATTTTTAGGCTGCAGACTTAACACACTGTAGGCTGATTGTACATTTGTGATGGCCACAGCCTGTGCAGTGGACCGACGTTTCCCCCTGCAGACACTGTTGCACCACAAAGTGAACAGAGTCATGTCTGGACTGTAAAGGAATAATACTGTCTACTACACCTTATTGTTGCCATTATTTGTTCTGACACGTGTTGCAGCTAAAGCCTCTCCAAGTGTAGTGATAATGTGAATAAAATTGTGTTTGTAGACTAGGATAATGAATCAGTCGTGAACTTTATTATTGTTAGTATATAGGCCAAACTATAGAATTATAGATCCTCTCTGGTTTACAAGTGTTTCAAACCTGAATAGTGATTCATACTGTATTTCTTCCCCTTGCTTTTATTGTGTAATATGAAATTATACTCTTTCTAATTATATATTTTCATTTTTTTGTGTGTGTGTGTGATTTGTTTACCAGGCCTTGGGGAGTCCTGGGGTCATGTGAGCCGCAGCACTTCTCTTGACGGAGTCAGCCAGGAGTTAGGCTCCCATCTCTTACAGGTACTTACTGCTGCAATAGAGAGTATTCACGCTTTAAAGGCTACAAGCTGTGTGCTTTGGGGTTTGCAAGTGACTGAAACGTCACAAGGTCGTTTCAGAGCCTCTTAAAATATTTATCAGAATGGAGGAAGAATTAGCTCTTTACAAAACTCACCTAGTAAGACAAGACATTATTGTTGTTGTTGTTATTGTTATTATTCAGCCATAGGTAGACTGTGTGTGTGTGTGTGTGTGCGTGTGTGTGTGTGTCTTTGCAGGGGGGGGAGGGGGTTGTGGCGGGGGGTGCTAGTGGCTGCTGCCATCTGCCTCCTGCTGCCTTCATTCATGTGCTTTAAGAGTGAAATGAGCTGAACACATTCCTGGTCACGCACAGAGCCTCAGTCTGTCCTGCAGCCCCTCTCACATCAGCAGCAACACAATGGAGCAGGGCTACAGGCTGGCCAGAGGGAACCACAGGTTGGCTAGTAGTGGTCAGACATAGAATCAGAGGTACAGGATTGTCTGTTATAGAGTAGAAAATGAGGACCAGAGGGCTACAAGCTTTCAAACATGTCTACAAAATCAGCCTGCTCACACCAAATGTCACATGAATAACACTCCACCGTCTTAAGTCACTTCATGTGTTATCACAGTGCACTTTTTTGTTTTTGTTTTTCGTGTGTCATTTAATGCCATACGCCTTAAGCTGTTATTGTGTCATTTTGTGTCATAGACAAAAAAGTAGAAAAATGTCAGGCATTGCAGCATAAAGATCAAGAAAGTCCACTCATGGTTGGCTTGGTGGATGGTTCAAACAAAACACAGGACTTTCACCCAAGAGACCGATGATGACCTGGTTAAACTTGGGTACATAAGTTATCCTGCAGAATGTTCTTAACTTTAAACCCAAACCATGATCTTTTCCCGAACCGAATCAAGTAGTTTTGATACCTAAACTTCACCAAATTGTGACCACAGACCATGTGACAAAAGTTACCTAATTTCATCCTTTCCAGCAAAAAAATCATAAAATGTTAACAGTGTTAAATGATAAAAAACATTTTTAAAATGTGTGAAATGACCTTAAAAGTGGTGTACTATTTTTACTCCATGCCACCAGATAACATTGAAAAACGGGCAATGGGTCTAAAAAGATGTTTTATAATGACAATGCTGCTTTATGCTGGCCAAAGGAGCACAGCGCTACAAGCTAGCAGCGACAGCTAGCAGCGATGGAAACAAGCTACTTGTTAAATTAAGGTGCAATTTCTATCGATAGTAAGATTATTATTATTAGCAGTGTTTGTGATTGTTTTTGTCATAAGTTAATTCAACAAATACCAATAACAGTATATTCTTCTACTCAGTTGAAAGTTTATTGCATCAGCAACATCTAGCTAAACCTATTTTAAAACAGTCAAAAATAAATCTTAATGAAGGTTAGAATGTTCAGTTTTTTATTTGATAAAAATGAGACAGCTAAAATATAAGAAACAATTCTTAATATATTGAATGACACTTTTACAGCAGCCAAACTACACTCGAACAAAATGAACATCAAGTTGAATCAACACCCCTTGCCCAAATCAAATGGAGTTTACATGAACTGTCTGTAGGATAGTTTGAGCTATAGCTCAGTTATTCCGACCTTATCCAACTGTAACAAGTGTTACATGCCATTGTTATTTGTTTGTCCTTTCATTCCTTTCTTCAGATCTTTATTTTGTCTTGATCCTGTTACAGCAATCAATCTGTCTGCTGCAGCAGCAATCAATAATAATAAGAAGACACTAAGACAATAATATTGATTTTATTAAAGAGCAAATTATTGTATTTATTTTGCTGGCATCTAATATAATAACACACTTCTTCTCTTCTTTCAGACATTAGATGGCTTCATTTTTGTTGTTGCCCCTGATGGGAAAATCATGTACATATCAGAAACAGCATCTGTCCACTTGGGCCTGTCACAGGTTGGTTTGACAAGCGCACTGTGACCTCTTCTGTCATGTTGGCTGTGATGTGTCACAGTTCTGAGATGAATGTTTATTTCAACAGGTAGAGTTGACGGGAAACAGCATTTATGAATACATCCATCCAGCAGACCACGATGAAATGACAGCTGTCCTCACAGCACACCAGCCTTACCATTCACACTTTGTTCATGGTAATCATCAACCGAGGCATGTTGTACAGTTAATGACACGGACTAACCGTAAAGCCTGAATAATTGTTTTTGCATGTTTCTAATTCTCTGCAGAATATGAAATGGAACGCTCCTTCTTTCTGAGAATGAAATGTGTTCTCGCCAAAAGAAATGCTGGGCTTACCTGTGGAGGCTACAAGGTAATCAATAGTGCTGTGCTGCTAAATTGGCATGAGCACACCTGTGTTTCATGTTAATACTTTGTAAAAGTATTACAAAAAAAAAAAACTTTTAGTAAATTTAGTCATCTTCATATGTGACAAATTCTTATATGATGTGTTGTGTTAGGGCGGCACGGTGGTGCAGTGGTTAGCACTGTCGCCTCATAGCAAGAGGGTTCCCGGTTCGAATCCCGGTCTGGGCCCTTCTATGTGGAGTTTGCATGTTCTCCCTGTGCCTGCGTGGGTTTTGTCCGGGCTTCCTCCCACATTAGGTTAATTGGCTACTCTAATTGCCCCTAGGTGTGAGTGTGAGAGTGTGTGGTTGTTTGTCTTTGTGTGTTGGCCCTGTGATTGACTGGCGACCAGTCCAGGGTGTACCCCGCCTCTCGCCCGTAGTCAGCTGGGATAGGCTCCAGCTCCCCCGCGACCCTGACGGATAAGCGGTATAGAAAATGGATGGATGTGTTGTGTTAGAAAAGGGGCTTGTTGAGTGTCCACAGCTGACAAGGTTCATCCTCGAGGGAGCATGAATGAGACAGATAATTTAATAGCAACAAGGCTCAGCAAAATAATTAGTGTTTATCCTCTGGAGACTTTGCATTTATTTATGAACTTTTAGAGCCTGACAGAAGGCATTGGCAGTATAACAGCAGCAAAAAAACAAGAGGCAGGTTATGTTTAGTTCAGGCGTGAACTCAGGCGTGTCTTTCCCCATGTTATAGGCAAAGACGACTTAAATAATTTCCTGCTAGACTGAAACCAGGATTGAGAATTTGTTTTTGAAAAGGAAGAACAGGAAAAAAAAGAGCGGGCAAGGAAGAAAGCAACTGATACACAGTTTATTTGATCATTAATCCATTGTGGAATCATGTATTAATTATTAAAGCAGCAGATCAAACTCTTAGTACATAAACAGTACAAGAGACTGCATTGGTAATACTTTGTTTTTTCCAAACACGATTAATAAAGACAAGACTTCTCCAGATGTGACTGCTGCACTCCTGATCTAACTGAGTAGGACTGAAGGAACGCACACGCACTGATATTTAATGTTTGTGTATTGGTCTGCGAACTCTCGGCCCAGGTGATCCACTGCAGCGGCTACCTGAAGATCCGTCAGTACAGCCTGGACATGTCTCCATTCGACGGCTGCTATCAGAACGTAGGGCTGGTGGCTGTCGGTCATTCGTTACCGCCCAGCGCTGTCACCGAGATCAAACTGCACAGCAACATGTTCATGTTCAGGGCCAGCCTGGACATGAAGCTCATCTTCCTTGACTCACGGTAGGTTCTGCCGGACACAGTGTTCTTTACTTGCGTGCACACAGTATGGATACGGGTTTGTATATATAAGCAGTGCAAGTGTGTGGAAGTGAGTTTCCCTGCTTATTTGCTTGGTACATGTTTTGAGTAGTTGCATCGATGTAAATGTCAGAAGGCTTTACCTTGGGAATGTGTGTGTGTGTGTGTGTTGTCCAGGGTTGCAGAGCTCACCGGCTACGAGCCTCAGGATCTAATAGAGAAGACTCTCTATCATCATGTCCACAGCTGCGATTCCTTTCACCTGCGCTGTGCTCATCACTTGTGTGAGTTAGGTTTGTTTTACCTTTCTACAAATTCTCTCTCTCTACACACACACACACACAAACTCACAGTTTCAGCACAGACACATCACAGCAGGTTAGGTGTTATGTTTTTTGATACTGCTGTATTATATTATGTTTTGTTGTTATGTTGTTGTTGTGTGTTGTGTTATATTGTGAATATAACACAGGATAAGAATATTCAGTGCAGTTTTCAGATTTTAGTAATTTATCACCTTTTCTGTCATTTACTGCTATATTTTGATGAGTTCATGGCATTTACATGCTGCAGTTTGTGTTTTTTCCCCCCAGCATAAACACTTGGTATAATTTCTTTCCAATCTCTTGGTCTTGCAGTGCTGGTGAAAGGTCAGGTCACAACTAAGTACTACCGTTTCTTGGCCAAGCCTGGTGGCTGGGTCTGGGTCCAGAGTTATGCAACTATTGTGCACAACAGCCGATCATCCCGTCCTCACTGCATCGTCAGTGTCAACTATGTGCTCACGTGAGTGTCTGTGTGTATTCTTAAATACTGCCAGACTTACCTTTATGGTATCAATATGCAGATAAATGTGGCAGCCCAACAGAGATCCAGAAGGTTCTTACCTGAGACAAACAGTATTATGGGTAACACTATATAGACAAAAGGGGACATCTGACCCTCACAACAGGGACTTTAATGACATCGCTTTCTAAATACATAGACAGCTTTGCAGCTGTAACAGCTTTCACTCTTCTAGGAAGCCTTTTCACAAGATTGTTAAGTATTTTGTGGGTAATTTTTAATTTTGCCCATTCAAGCAGTAGAGCATTTGTGAGGTCATTCTCTGTTCCAGTTCATCCTAAAGATGTTCAATGAGGTTGAGGTCAGGGCTCTGTGTGGGCCAGTCAAGTTCTTCCACACCAAACTCATCCAACCATGTCTTTATGGGCTTTGCTTTGTGCACTGGGGCACAGTCATGCTGGAATAGAAAAGGGCCTTCAACAAACTGTCACAAAGTTGGAAGCATAGCATTGTTTAAGATGTCTTGGTATGCTGAAGCATTAAGATTTCCCTTCACTGGAAGTAAGGGGCCGAGCCCCATAAAGAGCTGTGTCTGGATACTTATGTCTATATAGTATACGTCTTGATGCTAAGTGGTCATCACTGTGGTATAAGTGCATTTCATTTTCCAGAGATCACATGTAGGTTTCTTCGCCTGTCAGCCATGGTAACTGTTGCTGCTGCTTGTACCAGCTTCCAGTGTGTGTGGCACAAGTGGCTGTATCATTTGTTCCAAGTTGTTGCATGAGACACTGGGGCTGCAATTAATTATTATTTTCATTATCAATAAGTATGCCATTCGTTTTCACAATTAATCAATCAATAGTTCAATCTGTAAAATGTCCAAAAACATTTGTGAAACATTGGTCATGAAAAATGCCAGACACAGTCTCGCAGAGTCCGGTGATGTCTAAATCACAAAGCAATGACAAAAAAGTCAGAAGTAAATCAGTGATGCATTATGGAGCTGGGCAATATATTAACTTTCATAATTTCTTTTGCACAATGTATAAACTTTTTTATTAAAACTGAGCTGACAGCTTGGTGGCTAATACTGGTCAGCAGTCATCTGCAGGCTGTGGATATTGTTAGGAAACACCAGTAGCAGGAGATGAATTGGTGTGCAAAATGCACTCCTTCTATTTCTCTGCTGAAATTGATAATTAATGTGGTTGTCTATTCTCTGCTGCTAGTTGAAGCATTGACAGCCCATAGGTGTGTGGCATAAATTTAAAAAAATGTGAAAAGAGCAGTAAAAATGTTGCACATTTTTGCTCAATTAAAAAAAGTTTATTATCATTTTTTTTAACATATCAGTCAGACCTATGTTCATGTTACCATAGTCCTGGTAATTAGAATTTTTTAAAAACTGCAATATATTTGAAGTTTTAGTAACATATGATTAAAACTATACTGACCAATTGTTTTTAGGACAGCATTTTACAGCAAAGCAAAAACACCTGTTTGGAACATTCCACAGGTAGCAGGTTCATTGCTGCCAGGTGACAGTATCATGTCCGTGTGTGAACGAGACATCCTCGAAAAGCGTAGTCACTCACACGCAGGATTGTCAGACATGTGACTGTATAAATGATACTACTGCAGCAGCAGACATGAGTATCTGCTTCATCAGACTGGCTAACGTGTGAAACTTTGTAGACTGGGTGTGAGCCTGGAATTTAAACTAAAGATGACTGATTAACCCTTGTGGTTCAGACAATTGATGGATGAACCATGCTACTATTGTATATTAACTATTGATAAAGAATAGCGGACAGAACTTAGGAGAACTTTAATTGATATGGACGCCCCTCGATAGATTAGTGCTGGTATATATGTATTGGATACCTGCCAGCTGTCAGTCAGATGGATTTAGTGTGAAATGTCTGTTTGGTGTCTGGCAGCTCCAGGGCAACAAGGGGTGGCTCAGATCCCTGTTGTGTTGTCATTCTCTGCTTTGATAAGATAATGAGTGTTGGTACTAGAGATTTACACAAACAGTTGCTGTGAAGCAATTAACTGGAGGTTAATTGGAAATATGACACGTATTTGTCAAAGCCCGATTTGCAGAATCTGGGAATGAAGAAAGTTTGTCAAGTCATATTCTGTTTTTTAAAGTCTTTATTGTTTTATGCTTGAGTTAGAACAAAGGAAATGCAATTTTGATTTCTTTTAGGAAAACCAGAACTTTCCAGCTCTTTCTACTTTTGCTGGCAGTAGACATTCCTGTTCTATCACGGTATCCACTCTCTTGAATGGCTGTTACGTCAGAATGTCAGAGCCCTTTGTTATTAAGTTTGTTAAGTATGCTCATGTGTTGGCTGTCACCTGTGTTGGCCTCTCTGTGGTGGTGTCAGTCACCTGGTACAGTTTACCTAAGACTGGCAGCTCTGCCTGCAGAGTATGTAAACAGAGGCAGGCGCTGAAGCATATCTGACTGCAGTGGGATTGCATGCGCTGGATAAACAGTCCAACAGCACCGGGTCACCACAAAGTCCTCATTACTAACTGCTGCTTCACATTCTTCCAATAAAATCAAACTGTAATCATGGCAGGATGTCTACCTGCATGAGCCACACTTTTATTAAGTGAGGGATAGCATTTATGTGCCTATTATCCTATTATTTTATGAGCCCTGATGTGCATATTTCACAGATGTACAAGTGAGCCTGTGAATGAATAAGGCCTATAAAAGCCTCCATTAAGAAGCAGCGCGACGGGCTGCATTCAGAGGCAGGGAACAGCTTGACACACATTTCCTCTCCCTCCTACATCAAATCCACAACAGCTTTGTGTTTATGGCCTTTTAATTGATAGGCTGTAAACTTGATGAGCGTTTATGGGCTCCAGCTTTACTGTGAGGGGAATGCAGCCTTATTTCTTGCCTTGATCTGCTTTTGTAAATCTTTTTTGAGATATTGTATGGATTGAGCAGTGAGCAGTGTTCCACAGTGATGGTGGAAATGAGGCTGTGTGCTTCTTGCGTGTGTTGTTATTAGGAGCTGAGTTGCTTTGCCCAGCAGCTTTAGTGTATATAGCCATAGATAACACAGCTGATAAGGCCGCTTCACCTGGTTGTGAACTCCCACTGTGTGTTCAGCTCTGATAGCCCCTGCAGTTATCTGCTGCTTCTACCACAGCCTGACAGTGATTTAGCAATCCTTTGAATAAAGGCATGTCTGCAGCAAAAGCACGTAACCACATACTTTACTCACAGCAGTCAGATTAATCAGTTCTGTTGCTTCTACTCCGGTTTTAGAGCAAACTCGTCAAACTGCTATCTTATACACACACTGTAAACCTCTCTGTTGAAATGAACACAATCAATGAAAATACTCATCGTGGATACAACTACATTTTGTCACATTTACTTCAGTAATGTATGTATACATGTGCAAAGCAAAGGCATGGCAGGGCTCTACTTGTTACATTTTATAGTACTGGTTCCCAGCCTGGGAACTGGGATGCCTCAAGGAGTCGTAGAATAAATCTGGAGAGTCATTGACAGAAAAAGATATCTTTGTATTTTTTCGGATCTTTTTTTTTTTTTTTTTTTTTTTTTACTGGCATACTTGATAACTGCGCCTCCTCTGGCCTCTAAAAATATCTTCAAATGTAAGAATCTGAACCTCTTACAACTCTTTAATGTGCAGCTTGTGACGAGGCGTCACAGGTAGATGCTGTCAAAAGGTCGGGAAGTACTGCGTCTGAGTGCAGTCATTTCTTTTCATTAAATCAATAGCCACAGTCCACTTAAACACGTTTTGGGCTCTGTCTTCCTTCGTACATGCGTTCACCAGGTTTCTGAATTAAATGCATGTATTGACCCGACAAAAACACTGACAGGGCAAGTGAATAACATTGATCATCTCGTTACAATGCAATGTTCTGCTCAGAAACCTTGGGTTCTGGTGTTTATACGGATGTTGCTTTGACACGTACCACCTACTTAAACACTGTTGCAGACCAAGCACATCGCCCATTGCAACAGCAGCCTCCCTCCAGCATGACAGTGAGCCCCACCACCCCTCAAAAGATATTCAGGAATGGCCTGAGGAACACAACATGAAGCCCAAGGTGTTGTCACGTCCTCCAAGCTTCCCAAATCTCAAACGCAATCGAACTGATCGACGTGGCACCTCCAGAGATCCTATGTCCATGCATGTTCAGAACTGTTTTCGCAACTCCTGCCTAACACAATATTAAGCAGGTGGTTTTAACGTTGTGGCTGATCTATGTATGCATATTCTATGTTGTAAAAGGGATCGACAGCAGGCTGGAACTGAAAGAGATAGTTGATTGACAGAAAATTTATGAGCAAATATTCACAATAATCAGTAATTTGCTATTTATAACAGACATGCCTAACATTTCCAGACTCCAGCTTCTGCGCTGTAAGGATTTGCTGCTTTTTATGACTCGTATCATAGTAAACTGAAAAGGTTTGGTTAATGGGCTGGTTATTGGCTGAGACAAGCAATTGGAAGACACGACCTGGGCTCTAGGAAATTGACATTTGTCACTATTTTCTAAGGTTTAATAGACCAAATGATTTATTGGTGAATTGAAAAACACCTGCAGATCAATCAACAATGAAAATAATCTTTAGTTGCAGTCGTCTGATAGATCAATCACAGATGAACAAAAAACAGGTTTTAGTTCCAACAGTGTGTGGACCTCTAATGGAGGGACGAACAGCAATCTTGTAGAATATATTCCCTCATTTATTGCTCTGGTGCTCTAACACACTCGCTCCCAGCGTTTGGTTGGGTTAAGACCTGTTGACTGTGAAGGCCATAACATCGGATTCACATCGTTTTTAAACTCATCTCCACCATTCAGTGACACCTATGACCTGAATGGAAGACTCTGTATGTGTTATATTCCTCTTAAAATCCAAAAATCTAAAATAGTAACAAAATTCTCTCGCGGTTAACCAGAACTAAAGATAATTTCTGGGCTCATAGCATCCTAATTAGAGTAGCAGTACATAATGAATGTAATATTTTACGACCCCCTCCAAACGCAACTGATGAGGATGATGATCTTCTGAAATGTGTCTGCGTGTATGTATGTATCTGTGTTTGTGTGGAGAGAGATTAAGACAGAGGGGAGATGCGTGGATGATGGATCACTATTTGTCTAAAGTAAACCCTGTCCAGGTTTCCTGTTGTCTCGATCTTGATTCATCATCCATGGTGAAATATGCAGAACACTTTAGTGAGAAATCAATTCCCTTGTCCCCATAGTGAGACGTCCCAGCTTCTCCTATAGGCCCGATTTAGCCAGACATAGCCTTTAATCTCCCAGTGTATTTGATTGGACAGCTTTCCCTCTGTAGAGTGTTTGTTAAAGGCCTTGCTGCAATCCTTCTGGTAAGACAAGCATCCCAACAGCCATTCCAGCCCTCTTAGCACACCCACCCCCCCACCCCTCCCAGCAGTCACACTCACACACACACACACACACACAGAAACACAAACACACATTTCTCTGCATGCCAGCCCTCTCAGCTACAATGATGAGGCTCTAATTGCCTAACAGATGTTAATGGGCTTTTGCACCTAGAGAAAAACCAAACACGCAGGTACACATGGGCTGTTTGTGTTCTTTAATAAACAGCCTTTCCTGGGGACTGGGATCATTCCTTGTGTAATTATGTACCATATTAAATCTAAGACAATCAAATGCAATATTACTGTGAATGCACCACACGGTTTGTGTTTGCGACTAGGACTGCCACTAATGATTATTTTCATTACTGATCAACCTCTGATTAGTTTCTAATTATTTACATATCTAATAGGTGGTTTAGTCTGTGAAACATCAAAAAACAAATGGCCAGACGCAGTGTCCCAGAGCCCATGCTGTCATCTTTAAATTAGCAGCGACCAACAATCCAGAACCCAAAGACTCTTCATTCACTATGGAAAACGACAAAGTAAAACAGCAAATCCTTACATTTAAGAAACTGGAACCAGCTAATGTTTGACATTTTTGCTTGAAAATGACTGTAAAGATTAATCAGTTATCACAAAATCGATTAATGAACTAATTGTGGCAGCTGTGTTTGTGTATTTAGGGAGACAGAATATAAAGGCCTCCAGCTTTCTCTGGACCAGGCCACATCCAAGGCCTCTTTCCCCTACAGCAGCAGCACCGCCAGCAACCTCACAGAGAACTGCAGAGCTCCCAAGAGCAGAGTATCCCGGCCCAAGACCAAAGCTAGACTCTCGCCATACACACAGGTGAGGATTTAATGGGTTCTTCAAATCGCATACATCATGCGAGTCTGATGTGAACACACAGCATGGTGGTTTTAAACTCAGCTTAGCACTTTCCAGTAGGCAGACAGTTCTTGCAACTTGGCTGTTGTTTTTTAGAGTTTTGTTTGAGATCACAGAAACAAGTAGACAAAGTGAGTTTTCCTTTGCAGGGAGGTTTGTGGTCACCATTTGGGGGGGACATATGAAAGGAGCTCAAAGTAGAACTGTTGTCTCATTTGCATTAATAGGAGTCAGTTGAGCTGGTTTGGGCATGTGATTAACATGTCCCCTGGAGGGTTTATTTATTCCAGATGGCCTTGAAACTCCTCTCTACCCATTGCCACTGCAACATTGAAAAGCCACTTAAAATTGATACATGGACTTTATTTGGACGTAAAACAAAAAGTGAGTGTGCTGAAGATGGCAGGATAATAAGATTGGCTAAGGATTTATTTCCAACCAGTCGGGTTGTGTGGCTGTTCATGTTTCTTATCCCATTTGATGTCTTTATAAAGATGTTGCTGTATCTCAGTATCTTAGCAGTTTCTTTGTTGAGAGCCAGTAGAATGGCAAAGGGCACTCTATCAGCCTGCAGGGGTACCGCACGACCGCAATGTGACCACAACGTGTCTACAACGTTCATAGTGCTGTTCCTGGACCTTTGTTGCACATTGTACCCTCATTTATCTCACTCCTTGTTTCCTTCCTCTCACTCCACACTGTGACTATCAACTAAAGGGGGAAAAAAGCAATACACCAGAAATATCCTTTCAGAGAACTGGGTGCTTCAGTCCATAATAGAGCTGTGTGCATTCCAACTAAAGTTGTTCGCTGGCTGATTACACAGGAAAATTTCTTCAGGCTTTCACATTTTTGAGGCCCACAGCACTTGCTGATTATAGTGCTTCACTGGCTGAGGCGACCGATTCCTGCACACATGGACGGAATAAAAATAATTCTTCTTTGTAACCAGTATTTTTTGTAACTTCTGATTTTTACTTGACCCGGTGTTTGTGACTCTGTAAATTTCTTTGTTCTTGTGCAGCGGCTTTATGGTTATATTTGGGAAAAAGTATTTCTGGGTCCAAGTGTGCCAAGTGACTAAGGCTGTCACTACAGATTATTTTCATTATTGATTAATCTGACAATTAATCTATTAATCAATCAGTCTATAAAGTGTCAAAATTCTCATCACAATTTCCCAGAACCCAAAGTGACTTCTTCTCATTTCTTCTTTTGTCCAACCAGCAGCCCAAAATCAAAAGACTCTTCATTTATTATATGCAATTTGTGGACACTGTCAGATTTTCCACTTGCCAAATTTTTCACTTCCACTGATTGGAGACATGGGTAGCATATTTAACCTTTTATAGCCAATAAGTATACAGAGCGTATCAGGACGCTTGCATCCAATTGAGTCTTTTTATGTATTTTTTTTCTTCTAATTTTGAAAGTCAGCTGTTCATAGTCATGGGTCTCAACTGTGGCTTCCAGAGGCTGTGACACTTCATCTGAAGGCTTTCTATAATCTCTCTTCTTGTCTCCCTACCCATATTTCTTCCAGTATTCTAGTTTCCAGACGGAACGGTCAGAGTCTGACCACGACAGTCCATGGGGTAGCAGCCCCCTCACCGACTCAGCCTCCCCTCAGCTGCTGGAGCACAGTGAAGGCCATGATGCCTCCTGTGTGTACAGGCAATTCACAGAATCTCGCACACTCTGCCATAGCCTCTCTGAAGAGCAACATCACACCACCAGCGATGGTTATGCGCACTCCCACGGTCAAGGTCAAAGTTGTGAGCGGGGTCGATGTGAGGCGGGGAGATATTTTCTAGGAGCACCTATGTCTGGCAGGGATACATGGTGGGGCACTGCAAGGTCCATCCTACCACTGAGCAAGAGCTCCCTGGAGAACCACGAGGGATATGAAAGTAGCATGCCACACATCACAGCCATCCACACCTACCATGGTGAGGACTTAGACCTGGGTTATGTCCCCTGTAGAGACAAAACTAAATGGGCAGCTGAAGCCTTGACAGGTTTAGACTGAACAATAAACAGTAATCTGCGTTGATATTCTTCAGATTGCCGGATAAATAGATTAAAGATGCTTACTGTGAGACTGGAACTGTTGAATAATAGTGATGTCTTAACCCATGACAGTCAATGTTGTGAACACTTCCTCTGTTAATGCATGCATGTGGTCCTGCTGTGCCATCTAAATAGCAAATTCAATTCCTTTTGTTCATACCAGAAAATCTTAGAGAATTAAGAGAAATCTGTGGAGCAGCCATGGTTGCTCAGAATTATATTATTTCTTGCAAATGTTTCCTCAGCTCTGACTGTTTTCATTGTGTCCAGGCCGGAGCCACTGGGATGAGGACAGCGTGGTCAGCTCTCCAGATGGAGGCTCAGCCAGTGATTCAGGAGATCGGTATCAAGCTGACCACTACCGCTGCAGCCCGCAAGAGCCCAGCAAGATTGAGACACTGATCCGAGCCACACAGCAGATGATCAAGGAAGAAGAAAATCGACTTCAGCTGCGCAAGGGTCCTCCGGATGTCCCATTGGGGCCAGCCAATGGACTGCCAAAGGGCCATGGTCCATGTTTCACTTCAGAGTATACTCAAGGGGCCCTGCCACTACAGACTGTGGTGTGTCGAGGTTTGGGTCAGGTGGTCAGCCCTTCGCATAGTCCTGCACCCTTGTCCAGGCTCAGCAGTCCAGGATCTGAGCGCCTCCACAAGCCCAAAGACCACCTGCAGACAGACCTGTCCCCCCTCTCTTTACCATTACACCACCCGTTTGGTCGGCCAGGCGCATGCTCCACTTCCCCCACCCCAGCCCCAGCTCTTTACCCCTCTCACACCTATCCGCGGCCCTACTTGGACAAGCATACAGCCTACTCTCTGACAGGCTACACTCTGGAGCACCTCTATGACCCAGAGAGCCTTCGGGGATACTGCACCTCTGCCAGCACGGGCCCCACGCACTACGATATGACCCCTCACCTCCGTGTACCCCCAGAGCAAACCCCCGGACACAAAAGCACCTCTGTCATTATCACCAATGGCAGCTAACACTCATCACTCATCTCACACAATGGGACAGTAGTCACACGGCCCGAGCTGGTTAGCCCTGTTAGAACATTAAGCCATTGCCATTCTGGATCCTGTTAGCTTGTTTTTCCATCATACCAAATCTGATTTGCTGCTTCATCATAGAACTACACTGTAGCCTTATTTCCACCCATATGTTAGTCTTAAGTCCTCAAAATAACCTCTCAATGCATGTTCCTCTGAATGGGTGCTACATGAATATCTCAGGAGGGTACAACACGATCACATAATTATAGCAGTGCCTGTAATTCAGGTAAACAGTGGTTGTTTGTTCTTTTATTTGGGGAGGGGGCAGCTTTTCATCCAAGACTGATTTTTTTACTTTGATGAACTCATTTGTTTCCTTTGAAGAAGAAGAAGAATCAGCTTTATTGACAGTATATATATTTTTACATACACACACTGAATTCGTCTTCTGCATTTAACCCATCCTTAGACAGCTGGACCTGATTTGAATAGACTGAAGGAAAATTAGACCTGTTCCAAAGCGTGGTGGACCCAAACACACCCAAAGAGAGAAAACAGGGTAGAGAGAACACCAGCACTGACAGTAGCATGATGCTTCAACAGTAAATAAGCAACCATGGTAAAATAAAGAAAAAAAAAAAGACTTGAGTTAGACTAAATATGATTTGGACCCCAAACAGACTCAGATCCTGATCAGGTCTCAGATACTAGAATCTGAGGGGACCTGTGAAGACCTTTAATATGTAGTCTTTCTGCTGCCATTTTAAATCTATATGGTTTTGTCTTTATGGTGCAGCAGAGACTTTGTATTATGTTGAGATAACAAAGCTCATTTTCTATCATGAGGAATAATGTTCATCTTATAAAGTTCATCTGAGATCAGAGCAGGGGGTTCGTTGTATTTATTAACTGAAAATATCTGAAATAATATCTCTTACCACAGCTTATTTCTTATTTCCACATGTAAGCTCTACCTAATTCTTCACCTTATTTTAGTGTTTACTCACAAACTACTTTAATCTTTAATCTCCCCCACACACACAGACACCTCCACCTCTGGTCTCTGAGCGCTCTTTGACTCTCTCCACCAGCACAATGTTATAAAGTTGACAAAAGCAGGCCTTGACAGGAAGAGATCGCACCAGAGTCAGTGCATTTATAAGTGGGACAAAATACCAGAGAACACCTCTCTGTTTTCTCTGGGATCATCAGTGGACAGGCAAGTAGTGCACTAGTTAATTATTCAGTGATGGCGTCGGTCTCTGTCAGAGATGAAAAAAATGAATAAAAAAATGCTAAAGTGGGTCACTAAATATACTCACTGTGACTGTTAACATACTTGTGCACCTTTCCAACTAAAGTCTGTGGGTGGGAAACACAGGACGTATTCAACAGAGCAGGAGGAAATAAATGAATCTACGGGAAACTAGAAGTCAGCTAGTCTTTACAAACACCACATAACAATACCATACCCTTACAGTCATTAGCCGTAATATAAATACCCTCATATTAAAGTTAAGTTTTGTTCTCCAGAACTGACACCCCTATCATCAGTTATCTGTATTTTCCAAAACTGTTAAAAAAAAAAATCTAACACAGCTATGGTTAAGGTGTGATTAAGTAGTCAGAAGTTGTATAGTTAGTTTTAGGGAAACATTTGACTGCTTCATTAACCTATGTTGTCGTGGTTACAACACATAATAACCACATGATTGTGATTAGGTAATGACGGCTGTAAAAAACTACGGTGACTGTCAGTTTGAAACCAGAAACTAACAGCGATGTGCTGATATTTTGCTGGTTCCATCCATCTATCACAGCACCTCACTTCCTCCTTTGCTTCTGTGATAATTACTACCTCCACCTGAGGGTTGCGTCACTCCTGCACATGCTATTGTTGAAACAACTGATATTGTTGTTCTTGGACAGACAGTCTCTAAGTGTACATTATAAACATGTGGATGGAAACATATTTAATGATGTGACATCTGTAATGAGACAGCTGCGCATTTGACCAGCATTTCTCTGTGACTGCTGTCATAGCTGTCAGAAAAACAGAAATCATCTTTTTCTGCCAATATCTCATTTTAGGTCGAATGTTAATGAGTTTAATTTTTTTTTTTAAACAGGAAATAAAGACAAATCACTTGAGCGAAAAAAAAAAAAACAACCAGTAAAATCTTGACAAAATGGATTGGTATGATGGAAAAAAGTGGAAAACAGTGCTGGGTTCTGCTTTAATATTAGTCCCCTTGTGTGTAACCTTTTGCACTATACGAGATTGAGTTTTTGTGAAGTGGTCTCCTTGTTTTTTTTAATGCTTTTGGATGAGGAGAAATGACAGGGTTTGGTGTGGTGCACTTTGCAGTGATGCAGACCAATTAAACTTCACAGACTAATATGCAAAAGCCATTCTCCTTATGTTTCTTTTTTTCCTAAGTTTTAGTATCGTACAGGAAAGTAAAGACAGAAAAGAAGAGAGCAGACAGTACTGACTCTTGTGTCTGTAATAGATGTGGTTGCACAGTGACAACCATCAACACAGAATGGATTACTGGCCATATTTTAATTGTTAAAGCGGGACATATGCTGCTCCAGTACTTGTTGGGTGAAAAATAACTGATTGGCAAGACAATAAAATGATGCACATTCTATAGCATTCATTTTACTAGAAACTGAAGTAAAGAACAGCAGATATGGGAAATATTGTGTGTTTTCCGTTCTAATATCTATGGTAATCATTTCTGAGTGAGTGTAGAGCGACTGACAGACATGATCATATGCAATCTGACCCGTTGGAATGCCAGGTAAGGCAGCTTAATTAACTGCATTCATTATGATGGATCCTTGAAGAAACTGTTAATTATTGCTAAGTGGGCATGTTTGTACAGCAGGATTTACGGTTTCTCTTAGATTTTCTTGTTTTTGTCTTCTTCAGTACTTAGACGAACCTATATTTATACAAGTTTGGATTTTTTTTTTTTTTTTTAATTTTTGTCAAAGCCTGAAATGTGCTCCATCTGTTGAAGTTATTTATGGTGTCTTGTAAATATTATCTGGAAAAATAATGCCACCACATTTAAGCACACGGGCAAAAACTGTATTTATTGAGTAAATGTTTCTTTATGATTTTGAAATATAGCTGCAATCAAATCAGTATAACTGCTTGTATACTGAGTGTGTTTTTGACTGAGGCAAATTCTAAAAGAAGACAAAATAAAATCATTTTGCAGAAAAGTTATGTTTTGTTTTATTTTTTTTTTTGTCTGTTTTTAATCCCAAACATCCCAATTAACACATAAGAGAAAAAAAATCCAGCAGTTCCTTGACAAAACAAAAAAAAACAATTAAAAAAAATTAAACATATCATAATATGAATTCACCACAAGGAAAACACATTTCCAACAAGAAATATACCAAAAGGACATATTAAAACACAGTTCCATTGTGGTAAATTCACATATAGGCCTGACATTTAAAAGAATCCATGTTGCTTCATAGGTGATTATTATGATACTGTATGGGCTATTATAGCATACTGTGAATCCAGTGTTGAAAAAAACCCCATCCATTTCACATTTAATGTAAGATAAAAGACATTTATTATCATGTTTATTACATGTTAAACATCTTGACACATGGCAACATTTGCTTTTAGAATTATTCACAGGTGAAATACATCAAACATTTGTCTTTCATTGTGTGGGACATTTCACGTGGTCAACTGACAATCTAGGTACATGTGAGTCTCAAGTTCAAATAGTTCGAGATATTGTGTGAAAAAAAATCATTTTCTGTGTACTGTCATTTGTGAACCACCATTTCACATATGGTTTATCACATTTGACATAGCAATATAAATACACACACTATATGTACCCAGACAAGGGACCATTACACCAATGGGGACTTTGGTGACATCACATTGTAAGTGCATGGAAATTGGCCTGGAGTTGGTCCCCCTTTTGTGGTTGTGTCGGCTTCTGCTCTTCTGGGAAGGCTTTCTGTGGGATTTTGGGTTTGCTTCTGTGGGGGTTTTGCCCATTCCTGCAGTGTAGCTTTTGTGGGGTCAGGCACTGGTCTTGGATGGGGAGGGCTCTTAACTCGCAGCTCGCAGCCTACGTTTCGGCTTGTCCCGAGGGCGTTCAATAGGGTTGAGGTCAGGACTCATGCAGGCCAGTCAGGTTCTTCCGTATCAGGATCATCCTGCCATGTCCTGCCATGTGGAGTCCTTGTGCCTTCTCATCTCCCAGGTTCCCATGGATCGTGGTCGGACCTCCTGCTGTGGTCCTGCTAGAAACCTACTGTGATTACTACTGTTTAGTCATAATGTGTTTTAATTCTATTACTACTCTTTACAGCTACTACCATTATTATTGTTACTATTATTGTTAGCATAATCACTATAGTACCTTCTGTATACTTCATCATTATCATTATCTTCAGTTCCATTACTTGAATTGAATTGAATTCTCCCCGCTTTGCCCCACAGTCCCAAAAACATGCACATTAGGTTAACTGGCTACTCATTACCCCTAGGTGTGAGTATGTGTGGTTGTCAGTCTTTGTGTGTCAGCCCTGCGACTGACTGGTGACCAGCCCGGGGTGTAACCTGCCTCTCGTAGTCAGCTGGGATAGGCTCCAGCCCCTCCATGACCCGGATGGATAAGCAGTATAGAAAATGTGTGGATGGATTATTGAATGTGTCACCATTTCATTTATTCACTTGTAATCACATATGGTTTATTACATAACACAGCATTTCACATGTAGTCAATCCACATGGTTTTAGAGCTTATCACATGTGATGAGAAAGTCATGACAAAGGCAAATGTGACAAATTTCAAATGTGAAAAAAAGGAAATTCACACATGTATTTTTTGTAAAGGACATCTGTATGTATTTCTATTAAGGCACTCTTGCTATGACTCATTTAAATGAATTTTAGATATCTATTTTTTTTCTGTTTGTAAGCACACAAAGATTTGCACAGGTTACGTGTGGCTGCACTGGCAAATAAAGAACGTTGATGGAATGCGATGCGGCAGAATCTCCAATTAAGCCTGTAGATTTGTGGTGTGTTTGGAGGTCAGAGATGAGGGTCAGCCGTCTCTGCAGGCTGATGGACATTTACTGTTTGCTTTAGTCATCTAAGTCTGCTCAGCTGCTGGACTCTCCTCGCTGGACTTTGCCACGCCTATTACCTCCATGTTTAAAGCCTTTTATCCTGCTAGTTATTCCTCACTTTGGCTCTTCTTTTAGCAGCTTCCGTCTTCTCCAGCAGGTTTTTCACGGACTGTCAACAAGGCCAATGTAACACTGCCCATTAAGTACCATCACGTTGCTAAGAAACCAGAAAAGAAGCAAGAAGCAGGATCAACAGCAAGGCAGGAAGCGAAAGGCTGCAGGGTTAGACCAATACAATGTGGTGCATATCGGCCTTTTTATGATTTTAAAAAAAAAAAAAGTCCCTTTAATGCAAATTGTTGTATCTGATGCTATGTCAGATAAAGCAAAATTACTCAAAACTACAAAAGAGCAACCTTAATACTATTAATCTCGATAATGAATTTCAGGGAATATGCAGTCAAGTCAGTTAATATCCATGTGTATTTTGTTCTTACCAGCAGGACTCCCTGCAAAACTCCTTTAAGAGGAAAGAAAAATAACATATATAAAGAATACACAAAGCAAAGGAAGGCTGAGCAGCGCTGTCACACTCAGGTCTAAATGACAGATTCGTGTCTGATGGTCCGGCACACAGAGGCTAATTACCAAGTGCTAGTGTGCTAAAATGCTAAATTAAGGTGGTGACCATGCTAAAAACCAGCATGTTAGCATTGTTGCTGTCAGCATGTCAGCATGCTGATGTTAACATTTGGCTCAAGACACACAGGCTACTGCCTAAAGGTTGGTTGTTCTAATTGGATTAACTTAATCTGAGTGTTTCCTGAAAGTGATAGAAGTTCAAGCTTTCTGTTCCCTCTGCCCCCTGCCCCAGTCTCTCTCTGCAGTTAGAAGTATCAGTGCATGTCTAATGGAAGATCCATGAGGTTAACTCCTGCACTCATTTGTTTCACAAGCCTTTCTCTGTGTCCATTCATGTCCTTACATCCAGGACATTTCACTGACAAATCATTTACAGATGCTTTTCAGCTCAGAACGCTCCCTTAACAAGCGTGTAACAGCAGTCTGGGCTCAGGAAATGTTGTCAGATGAGCATGATGTCTTCAAATGCTAACACTTTTGAAATAGGCTTTCCCAGCAGGACTGGATTATACAGACCCAGGCAGTAATTTGAGTTCCAAATAGCATGGTGGAAAGTAAGAGTGGATGTCTGAAGGGGGTGATGCACAGATAATTCTGCCTTGGACTGCCTTGAACTTAATGACCTGAGTTGATCCCCAGCTCAAACCACAGATACTTGAAGTAATCTTTTTCAAATATAGCAAATATTTTTTTCAGCATTTTAGGTATTAAAATCTGGTACCACTTAACACAATACCGAGTAGTTAACTTGTGCAACATAATGTAGTAAGTTCAGTGATGTCAACTATGCAACTTGCATTGTTCAACTTGAAAAGCAAGTTAACTTTGACTCTTGGTCACACCTGGGACCTAAACCTTGCTCTCCTGGGAGAAAATGCGCCCCATCCAACCACTTCCCAATGACCTTTCTCGCTCTGTACTACCTGAGAGGGGTGCCTTCAGAGGTCAAGCTAAAGGCGTAACTACAGCATCACACTTTGAAATGTAGAGCCACTGACCTAGTTGCTTTTTGCCAGGAACTACTGGCAGGAACATTGTCGGCTATATATTCTACAGTTGCTAAAAGAAACGTGAACGTCCCCTCCTGCAGAAACAACAGCAACGACACACATGCATGTTGGCTAATCTTGTGCTGTTAACAACTAAGCTTTGGAGCATGCTCAGAGAGGAAACCTGAGCTCCTCATTGTAGCCAAGCCCAGACAGGTGATAGGACTGCTGTTGATATAAGAATGTTCTGGTTGGGTGTAAACACACACACACACACACACACACACACACACACACACACACATTCCCACACTGATATCTTGTGGCATACAAAATAAAACTTATAAAACAAATAATTTATCAATATCTCCAACTAATTTCTTTGAAAACTTTCTTCATGATTGTGACATCTTTTACCAAGAGATGTAGAAAATAAATTAATAAATACAAAATAAAAGTGATCTGTCATTAGTCTGGACTTCATAATAAAAATCAGGAGATGGCTGGCCTTAGATCACATTACATGACTTTCTTCTGGATTGCTGCTGCTCAGGATGTAAGATTGACTTACTAAGTTCCATGAGTAAAACTTGTAGAAAATGATTAATTGATGGCATTTTTTAAAAACTACAATACGGCACATATTGGTGCCAATGGGAGTCAAGCTAAATATTATATGAAAACAGTATTAGCCACATGACTTGCATGTTTCTTTTCATTTCTCATTAGTTTCTATTATTCAAATGAAGAAAAAAGTGAGTTAAACTTTGGCCAGGTTTCTACACGGAAAAGACGTTTTCCTTCTGAATTGCTGGTGGACATGAAAGCCGCAAAGGCTTTTTCACATTTTAGATTTGCTTAGTTGATGAGCATCGTTTTTCTTTTCTGTCAAAAGTCTGTCCATCGTGAGTACTGCATTTAATGCTCCAAATAAACTGTGTCGGCCAGAATCTTAACAGCCCTGTAGCATCAAAGCACTTCTATTTCTTTATTGTTCCCAGTGAATGATAGACCTTTGATATAGCAGACAATTTGAATTAACTGAATTTATTTCTATATAAATATATAACCAGAAAAATGCTAACCTCTACTTTTCAGAGTAAAAGTTTCTGCTTAATTCACAGCAGATTTTACAGGGATTGACAGTGCCCTGTTCATAATTTAATAATAATAATTTAGTATACACGCTGTAAATTTAATAGCTATTTTATAGCTAAAGATAAATGCTTAAATATTGTTTATCATGTTGTTAATGTAGTAACAACATATTTTACTGATCAATTTTAAGACCATATTAGTTGTGTTCCATCACTGTAACAGAAATATCAGCATAACCTTCTGAAACATTTGATTAGATGAAGACACAGCAGCTTGGCATGAATGTGAGGAGGGCTATAGATTAAGACACACAAATTGCAAAGTTTTGACCGCAGTCAAACTCCATAATGCATGGACAGACCATGTGTCGGAGCAGCCAGGGTTCTGAGTTGTGGCCCTGTTGGCATTTAGACTTCTTTGTCTCTGCATATACCTGGAGCTTAGCTGTAGAAACAGCAGTGTGTCTGTGGTATTGATCCCTGAGAATCAGACAACAGACTTCAGTGTTAGTTTTTGGGATTATGTCGATTCTTGTTCCGCATGAGATATCCCCTTCTCATTTGAGATGTGTGTGTCCATATGCTCAAATGCCAGAAAATGTCACTGCAATCAACACACACTTTGACTAGATTGAAAAAAAAAAAGGTTAAACAACACAAACATTGCGTTGTTGACTGACTAGACCTGAGAGGAAACACAACACACTGTATCTGCAGGTATAGTAAGTGAAGGAAATACAAGCCTGTTCTGTTTTTTAACAGTGCTATGCTGTTTTTTTTCTGTTTTTCTCATTAGTGTCATCATGGAGTAAGAGGAGATGGTCTTTATCCATCCATCCACAAACACACACGCACACACACCACATACAGTGGCCTTGTAGAGCAGTGTGTTGCTCTGCGCTCAAACATACCTTTGTGAAGTGGTTTGGGGGTGGGGCTGGACTTTAATGCTCATTTTACAGTCCCATTAATCCCTCTGTTCACAATTTCACGCACAGCTTGGGCCTCGGTGTTATTTTCACAACCTTTCACCACTAATTCCTGTGAATCCTGAAACAGAACACCTTCTCATCTCCTCCTCCCTGCTGCATGTGTGAGCAACGGCAAGCCTGTCCTTGACTGCATCTTCACAAGGCGAGGTCGGCAGCGCGTCCAGGACGTGCTAACGTCTGGCTTCATAGTGTTTCAGCGGTCAGCACACTGGAGCAGGGTCAAGATGGTACATCTGTTAGAATGACACGCAACTGATCACGCTGTCACAATTAATAGGAGTTAGCCATCATAAACAAGCACACTTTAATTCAAACATATCACAAATCGCCGCCGTGGCCTGATGAGGTCACCAAAGCACACAATCATAATGATTCAGGGTCTAACAGAGGATAATATAATACAAGTTGGGTCTTATTGAGTCCTGTCTACTGGTTATAAGAGCATTGTACATCAAGCTGAGATCTGTAAACACGGACATCAATCATGATGTCATCTGAAATTGTGAAATGACTGGAGGTCAAACTGAATCCAAAATGCATCAGGGATGTTGGTAATGATCCCTCCCTCATGCCATATGCTGTCATTTTTATTTGTGTACAAATTAAGCTGATTTAAGAGCTAGGCTAATTGCCTTGAGACTTCAGCTGCCTAAGAGAAGCCTAATGCCACCTGAGTCAAAGGAGATGAAGAAGTGTATTCAGGAGTGTTCTTACACCTAGACATCAGGTGTGACTGTGACTACAGGTAAAACAAAACACACTTTTGATCGTACCTGCATGGTCAGAGGTGAAGGTCAGAGAGCACTTTTCGGCTAGCACACAGTACTTGTAACAATCCTCTCAATCATCTCACTCCCTGAAAATTAATAAGCATATTTCCCAAAATAATCAAACTATTCTAATATATTAGATCAGCTTTTCATGTTACTGTGACATAAATAGAGCAACTTAATTACTGCCTGACACTCTCCTATTGTGACATCATGTCATTATAAAGGTTCAGAAAAATATTTGTAGACATTAATTAAACAAAATAATTTTTCACTGACAGTCAACTCGCACAACAGAAATATTTCCCTTAAACACAACCTATACACAAATACATGAGGACATGGACATTGCTGTCCTCTTTTCCTGCCTTCTGCTTTTAAAGGTAGCACTTGTTTAAAATAAGTGTTCATCATATAAGCTTTAAGACACATGTAACATTCATAGTTTTAAGTTTAAAGGACAATGCAGGCTCATGTCACGATCCACCTGCTGTTACTTCCACTCTATACTACTATACTACTCTATACTACACTCTGTACTACTACTACTACTTCACTATTGTACTACCTCCAGAACCATATTTATTTTGCTTATCTTATTTTATTTTGCTTTACTTTATTGTATTTCATCTTATTTTATTTTATTCTACTATTATATGTTACTCGTCCTTACGTTTTATGTATGCACCAATCACTAAGACTTACATGGCAATAAAGCGGATTCTGATTCTGATTCTGAAACAGAGATACACAACCTCTCTTTCTGTACTTAACCTTTTTTGCAACCAAAAGCCATAAAATCAAGAAAAGAATAATCAATTCAAAACATTTCCAAAGCTAATCATAGAATAAACACCACAATATCTACCTGTTCATTCCCAAGCATATTTCTCTGTTGTGCTGTTGTTCACAGCAGCAAATCAGCCTCGCCAGCTCTACAATTGTTTGACAATTACTGGAAAACAACACTTTCCTCAACTCATCTAGTCTGGAGATGGCTGCTGTGATTGTTTTGTGCCTGCTAAGTGGCTCGCTGACCAACATTCATGCATGCTGATGTCAAGGTGTGCGCACCTCTTTGTTTTCTCCACTAAAGGAAGCTTTGTCCAACAGTGGTGTTATGGTTGTCGTTCATCCTTTGCAAACTCAAGATGAATCGTTTACTGTTAACAAAAATTTTAAACATGAATTATTTTAAATTATATTATATTGGATTCAACTATAAAAATGGGGTGTTCAAACCCCGATCAAAGTGGGGTCACATATCCGGTGCAGACCCTTATGCTAAGTCCTTACTGAAATTGGTGTGAGACTGAACAAAAGAGAGCTCAACAAGGTCTTCATCAGGTGTTGGGGGACCAAGGCAACATAATAAGAAATGATCTGCAGGAACAAGACATTTATGGACAAGAGCAAAAATGGAGAACTGTTGGGATGCTACTATATAAGCAGTCCCAGTGAGAGAGGACAGCTTCTGGCATAGTGTTCCAACATCAGCAAACAGCAACTTTGTATAGATACACACACACACACTGCAATATGGCTACTGTCCCTTAAGTAAAGGCAGAGGTGTAGTGCTATTTGTTTAAGTAGTGGAGCACATGCACAGTTAGGCTGTTGGTTGTTTCTACGGTCATGTAACCACTGTTCCTATGGTGGCAAATTATACATGAATCAACTATGAGTGACCACAAGATCAAATGTTAGACTGACTTGATGAATAGATTTATTTCTTTTCTCCTAGCAGAAAACAAGTTTATAATTGATAATGTAGTGAAAAGAGGACACGGACAGTTCACTGACAGACAAGTCTTCTGCAGCAGTGTCTCTCCATCCTCTGCACTACAGCACAGGCTGGGCACAGTGGGGATGGGAACCTTCTTTGTCGCTCTTTCTTGTAAGAGGTTATTAAGCCATTATGCCTTGCAGACACCCTTGTGTTCTTTGGTCTGCTGAATTGGAAAACATGGGTGTAGGGGGTTGTAATTAGTGTGGCATTAAGTAATACAGACAAATTAACACAAGAAGTCAGTATTTTGAATGATTTAATTTACATACTTGGTCTATTTTAGCAAAGGAAATGAAGGAATGTTGTGCACTGCAGGCTGAGGTCAAGGTCATCTAATGGGCCTGGCTGTTTCCTGCAGGCACTGCGGATGCAGCAGCACAAGCTGGTCAGATTTAACATGCTGGCTTTGCAATGTACCTTTGCAAATAGAAAAGATACTAAAAAAAAGAAAGAAACCCTCAGCAGAATGAATGATGGAAGGATGGTTTGTTGTTAGCTAAAAGACCTGAGAAAAAATTACAGGAATTTCCTGTGTTTCACAATGAATACCAGCAGCTGCATCGGTTGTACCTGTCACACCGCGGTGAGGTATTGTCTTGTTTTGGGTTTTATGTCTCATCATTTCCTGTTTTATTTTGAAGAGTAACTCTCCTCTCGTTTCAGGCCACTTGCCCTTCCTCATGTCTCCAGTCTGATTGTCTTCCCAATTACCCGATTGTTTCCACCTGTTTCCCATTATCCTCATGTGTTCAAATAGTGTCTTGTCTTGTGCCAGTGTGTTTCGTCCTTAGTGCGATCATAACAGCGTTCTCTGCCGTAGCCTCAGTAAGCCCTTTGTTGCATTTTTTTTGTACATTTTATAGCTCAGTTTAGTTTTTCTTGTTAGATCTAGCCATAGGGTTTTTCCTCTTTAAGAGTGATTTTTGGTTTCATTGTTTTGTTAGTTAAGATTTTCCTCCATTTGGAGAGATTTTTGTTCTTAGTGTAATTTCTTAGGTTGTAGTATTTATCCTCCTCTGTGAGCGTCTTTTGTTTCATTAATTTTCATAGCCAGACTTTGTTTCCTTTGAAAGTTAATGTTTCATAGCCGTGTGTTCTCCTCTAAGGAAGAACACACGTCAGGTTTGTCTTCACTCTGCCAAGAGGGTTTTTCAGACGTCTAAATAAAGTCTGAACTATCGACTAACGAGTCTCTGCATCCGAGTCCTTTTTCGAGCCCCAGCCTGGCAGTACCAGTTCAACATATCCGCTGTCGTGGTGAATCATTCAGCACATCTTAAATATCAACACAATAACTTTGACTGCTTTAAGATGTTTATATCATATTAATTTCAACCAGATCGTGCCAAGTGTGAATAATCTATTTCCTCACTTGTGCGCTCCTGTACCACTGTGCCTGTGAGTGAAAGATGTGTGTACTTTTCCACCGCTGAGAGAACTAACCAAACTCCATCTTTTGAATTAATGAAATGAATACATGGAAAATACAAAGTTGAAATTAGGTATAAAATATATGACTGAATATCAGACATGGAAGTGCCACTAAATATCTAGAATAACATAGCATAGAAATATTCTATTCGGCAGCCATAGAAATCAAACAAAAAGTGGAAAAAAAAAAAACACCACAGCGAAATCCAACTGGACAATCTGTTAAAAAGACTACAGTTAAGTAGTGAGTCTGGTGATTAACTTCACATATACTATGTTGTCATGCATCTCAGAGAAGAACAATGCGACTGAATCACAGTAAAGACTCTCGGCCATCTGTCTGCTGTTGGGACCACCCTAGCAGAGTGTGTGACAGAAGTGTGCGAGAACAAGTTGTGTGTTTCAAGAGATAATGGGGAACAAAGGAGACGCCATCATCCTTTACACTGACCTCTGATCTCAACATGTACCCATCCCTCACTCTCAGCCTCCCTCCTATCTCTACCAAAAACCTCCAAATATGGCCTTGTATCCCCTCTATGTCCCACCACATGGCACATCATCAAAACACCACTATTCACCAAGCAGCAGATTGCTGCTGAGGGGGACTACATATATCCTGGCATTAATGTCCAACTACAACTGGGCCTTTCTCCCTCCTCCAACATCCTTCTTTAACATACAAATTGGCTGTTTTGTGTGGCTGAATTGGAGATTAATTGCACACACCATTTGGCGGTGCTTGTTCAAAAAGACCATGGCCTTTTTTTTTTCACAGTGTCCCGGTGATTAAGGTTAGAGATTAGGCACTGGAGATTACTCCACACAGCTTTCTTTGTTAGGCTGTGGAGAGGCAGACTGGATTACACTTTAACATCCTCTGAAGCAGGTGGTTCTCATGGGGACAAGCCAAGCAGCCACTCTGTCCTTTCACTTCACCAGACATTAGCAGAACACAATCAGCACACATACAACTCTTAGAATAGATATTTCTGCAAGGGACAAGTCTCAGTACTGTGAACATGTCAGTAATCCTTGTCCTCTAGATCCTAACAAAGCCTAATAATCAAGTGCTGAAATTTATAAAAAGGCAGAAGAAATGCTTGCTCACTTCGATGGAGGACCATGGATGCGAGCCAATGAAACCTCTTGAGATAAACACTTAACCAAATTCATTTTTATGGTATTTTGTCACAAACTTCAATCACTGATCCAAACAATGGCCTTACATGCTAAAAACTGGCCAATCATATGAAAACCCCTGATTACTGCAGGGCAAACTATCATGGATTCCATCAAACCATTCATACTGTTGTGGGGCCAGAGGTTTGCATCAGAAAAAATTTTTTTTTTGCATTGTGAACAGCTGTGTGCCACTGTTCACAGTAAAGTGACTGTAATGGGCAGTATTTATTTATCAGGCTACAGCAGACAGTTTACATATATTGTGTAACACTGTAGGCCACACCACCAGCTTGACAGGTCAGCCTGACTAACACAGTTGGCGGTGAGTAACTAAGTTAAGACGGCAGCACATAAACTCTATATATCTCTTAAGTTAATATTTTGCTTATTATTCTTTCAGGGCTATAGCTTAATATGCAGGAACAGCAAAATGTGGCAGTTTACTTAAAAATGTCAATATTTTTTGAAGAGGTTCTTATCCCAGCTCATGTTATCTAAATGCACAAGATTCCCTTGAGCATCCAGAGCATCTGTGGCTAACACACAAAGGCTTCCTGCCACAAAACCTTTTTAAGACACGCTCAACATAAAACTTTGGTTAAGATTAGAAAAACTATCTGGTTAGGTTTAGGAAAAGACTAGTGATGTTCATTTCCTTTCACACAGGATGTGAACTAAGGTGAAAATCATGTGTTGAACTACAGACACGGCAACCATCACACCCAAGTAAGTCCCTCCTCTTCTGGTACGGACCATATGACTTTAATATGTACTCTAGTGAGAGGTAACGCTATAGGTTTACAAATGCACACACACACACACACACACACACACACACACACACACATATATATATGTCTCATCCTATGTGCATAGGATCAGAGCTAAGCAATTTAAAGCATATATATATATATGTATCTATAGGATTCTAACACCATCATCTGATGGAGTAGTCAGCCAGGATAACTGTTCTCACAAGATTATAGCCATTACAAAATCTGACCCTTATAGGCGTGGGGATCATCAAAAGGCTTCTTGACAGAAAAAAATTCTCACCGTGAATGTCAAACTCAAACCACTTCTCACAACAACTCACAAATACTAAAACACACACGAACACACACTCTCAAGTTATTCCCCAAGAGGAGTGTTTGATAATTAAACCTTTCCCTTAATAGCTAAATGTTAAAGTTTGACCAGCCCACACCGACAATCTGTTTCCAGAAGCCAAAACTCAATGCAATCATTAGTAGATGTTTGAGTGGTCAGTTAAGCATTTCTGTGAACAGGAACTGTGTTAATAGGTTTTAAAATACAGTCTGAATAGGTGTCTGAGCAATTACGTGTCTACACATTATTCAAACACAGCTATAGACATTTCTTCTGAGAATTTCTGTTCTTCTCTAATTTAAAGGAATGCAGGCAGACTTCATTAGGCTTGATACATTTAAAGGAGATTTTTTTTGCAAGTCTGTAAATGTACCAACTGGAAGAGGAGGCAAGATTTGATTTGAATTTGATTTTTAGAGAGACCCAACAAAACCCCCATGAGCAAGCACTTGGCGACTGTGGCGAAGTAAAACTTCCTTTAAGATGGCAGAAACCTCGGAGCAGACCCCAGGTCAATGCGGGCGGCCATTTGCCTTGACCAGTCGGGTTGTGAAAGAAAGATGGCGCTTGTACATTCAGGGCAAAGTGAGGAGTATTTTAAAGTCTATTCTGAATTTTACAGAGTAATTTTACTGAATAATATTGGTCTGAGCACAGAACCTTGGGGGACCCTGTGACTAACTTTGTGTATAAGGAGGATTCATCATTAACATGAACAAACTGTAGAATAGAATGGCCATACTTATTTAATGTTTTGCCGAGATATGGATTTGGGCAGAAATTTCTTAAATGGATTCAGATTTTATATACAAGCCCAACAGCCAGTGTCTTGACAAATACTATAGTTTCTAAACCAGTCACCTTAGAAGGATCTACTCGCCCCTGTCACCTATGTTATTTATATTAGCCATAGAGCCACTAGCTATGGCAATAAGGCATATCGTGCATTTGTTTAGGAGAACAAGAACATAAAATATCTTTATATGCTGACGACGTGATTGTGTTTTTAACTAAACTATCAATTAGGGTCCCACACCTTCTGTAACAGGTTGAACTGTTTGGGCGGTTCTCTGAGTATAACATTAATAATGCAAAATCATCTATACTATTTTTAAATAAAGAAGAGAGATTGAACCCGGTCAAAAAAACCCCTTTTTTAATGAAAAGGAAGGATTCACTTATGGCATCTACGGCTCCCAAATCTGAGATTGTATTATTGGTCTGTCCAGTTACGTTCTGCAATGTTTTATTTTTCACTGCAGGCCTCTCCAGCCTGGGTGAATATTGAGCAGGCATCAGTACCAAACTTCCCATTAAGATTGTATATGTGTTCTGCGGACCCTAAGAAGCTTAGAAGATTAACAGACTCAAACGTTTAAACGTTTAAATGCACAATCAATGTGAAACTGCTGTGTTGACGTGTGTAGTTGAGTGTTTGTGTTTTATTTAGTTTGTTTAATTAGTTTGAAATGTGTGAAGTATGTGAAATGTCTTGTGGAAATCGTGTCTTGTGTTTATTTTATGGATGTTATTGTTTTGATTGTTGTGTATCTGTGTAAGTGAAATATATATATATAAAAGTTCAATAAAAATATTTCTGAAACATGAACGAACTGATTTCAATCTGATAAATAAGACTAAAACCAGCTTAATGCAGTCCCTTTAATGCCAATTAAGTGTTCCAGTCTGTCTAATATTATACAATGGTCAACACTATCAAATGCAGCTCTGAGGTCTAACAATACAAGTACAGAGACAAGATCCTTATTTGATGCAAGTAAAAGATCATTTGTGACTTTGACCAGTGCTGTCTCTGTGCTGTGGTGAGCTCTAAAACCAGACTGGAAATCCTCAAATAAACTATTATTATGTAGGAAGTCGTGTAGCTGATTAGCGACTGCTTTCTCAAGGAAGTTAGAGAGAAAGGAAAGGTTAGATATTGGTCAATAATTGCCCAGAACCTCTGCATCAAGAGTAGGCTTTTTAAGGAGAGGTGCGATTACAGCTGCTTTAAAGGACTGTGGTGCATAGCCTGTTATTAGGGACAAATTTATAATGTCTAGTAGGAAAGAGATCAGTGAATTTAGTTGATGAAGGTCAATAGGAGAAAAGCAGTCTAGATAATTGTCTGGTCCTACAGCTGTTTCCAAGGCTTCTGCATTTGAAGGTTTGTTAGTACCAGTTGAGGTTAGGAGATGTTGAATTCTGTCTCTAATGAGTAAAATCTTACGTTACAAAAGGTCATAAAATCATTACTCCTAAGTGTTACAGGAAAACAAGTCTCAATAATGCTATGACTCTCTGTCAGCCTGGCTACAGTGCTGAACAGAAACCCAGGGTTGTTCGCTGAGTAACAGGCTGCTCTGGTATTCTGTAGGGCCTTTCTGTATCATTTAAGACTATCGTGTCAGAACAGGCGAAATTCCTCTAGTGTTTTGCTTTAATTTGCGGATCTCAGAGTTGTATCATGGTGCTAATTTCTTGCTTGCTTTATTGTTTTCTTTTTTAGGGGAGCAATAGAATAAAAAAAAAAAAGTTTTTCTCAATGAGTTTGTAGCACTGTCCACAAAAAAGATCAATTTTAGACAGGCTATAGTTAGCATGAGACTCTTCCTTATCATTGGAGTGTTCTGTTATACTGAGATGTGACATCTAGAGTAGGATTTTTGTTCCTAGTGGCTTGTAGTAAGGTAACAGATAATTATTGAACAATGATTAGATAAAAGAGGATTTTGTGGGAAGACTATTAAATGTGGGCGGCACGGTGGTGCAGTGGTTAGCACTGTCGCCTCATAGCAAGAGGGTTCCAGGTTCGAATCCCGGTCTGGGCCCTTCTATGTGGAGTTTGCATGTTCTCCCTGTGCCTGCGTGGGTTTTCTCCGGGTACTCCGGCTTCCTCCCACAATACCAAAAACATGCACATTAGGTTAACTGGCTACTCTAAATTGTCCCTAGGTGTGAGTGTGAGAGTGTGTGGTTGTTTGTCTTTGTGTGTTGGCCCTGCGATTGACTGGCGACCAGTCCAGGGTGTACCCCGCCTCTCGCCCGTAGTCAGCTGGGACAGGCTCCAGCCCCCCGCGACCCTGACGGATAAGCGGTATAGAAAATGGATGGATGGACTATTAAATGTTCAAATGTTCTACCAAAGTGCTATCTCACAGAGAAAGGTGCTGGATTTCAGCCCTCTACAGAATGACATCTGCTGGTCTGAACAATCATTTCAGTTTCAAATGCTTCCTCTGTACAAATATGGAAACAAGGAATGTACATTACAGATTCTGCAACTTGTGTTTAACCTGTTTTAAATTGCTATCATAAGGTAAAGAAAATACAGATTGTTAAAGAAGTTAAATACCATGTGACACTTTAAGCCAATCAATTCAGTTCAGTTCAGTTCAATTCAATTTAATTCAATTCAGTTCAGTTGAATTTATTTATATAGCACCAAATCACAACAAAAGTTGTATCATGACACTTTCCAATTGGAGCAGGTATAGACCAAACTCTTCAATGTAATCACCTGCCAACTCCAGTATATAATGAAGGCTAAGTCTACTTTGTCTAAAGACCTGCATGTGTACTCTTTACCTTTGGGTTGTCAATGTTGGAATTATATTTGGTTTAGCACTGCAAACAAAGCACTGGGCAAGGTTAGGGTTAGAGCAGTAGCATCACCTGTTTTCTCAAATTTGCAGTTCTATTTAAGTTCTATCCCAATTCCTAACCAACCAACCCCCCCCCCCCCCCACCCCCCTACCCCCCACTGTCTTAACTTGTGTGTTTTCCCTGTGTCTCTCTCTTTGTTGTGTATGGGTGTCTGTGTTCTGTCCTGTGCCTGTGTTCCCTGGCTAGGTGGTGCACCTGCTGATCATTACCTTATCAAGCTACTGCAGTATATCAACCTCAGCTTTCTAGTCATCAATCATCCAACTACCTGCCCACACTCTGCCACCTGCCTCAGTCACCTTTATTGTAACCATTGTCATTCACTCAGTCTCTGGATCATCTTCATTATCCCTTTGCCTCAAGTTTGCTTCCCGTACCAGAATTCCTCTTCAAAATCTGTGTGTCAAACATATCGGGGTATACAGTCATTTCCTTTTGATGTACCACATTGTACACATGAAACCGTACATAATCAGTAACAGTCTGAGTAGCATTGGCTGATATTGCTGATGAACACAGTCAGTGATTTGAGCTCCTGCACTTGCAGTTTTAGATAGATAGATAGATACTTTATTGATCCCGAAGGAAATTCAATAGATTAATTCAATAATTAGTTGCCGCTAACTGGAACCTAGATATGATTACATGGTATTCCCAAACGCAGGGGTCTTAAACTCAGGATTATCAGTTCAATGTCAGGGCTGCAAATAGCCTTATACAATGTGTTACTGTCTGCAACACTTTTCACTGAATATTGACACAGATACCACCAACCTTGCCTTTACCCGACATTTCTTTGTGTTCCAGTGAATATTACCAATATTTTGCGCAAAAGCTAATAAAGCTGTATTCTGATGTTTTAAGAATGCAGGGAATTTTTATTGTTAGAATGTCAACACCAAACAAAGCCTAAACAAACTAACTTTCCGAGTGATAAATATCGCCAATAGCTTCAGTCTGTCTCAACCTAGCAGCACCTTTCTTCTTCTTTCCTTCTTCTTTTATTTATGCAGAACATTGCTGTGTAACCTCATGATGTTCTGCACTCTAGTTAAATCTTGCTTTGTGGTGCAGCGTCACACAGTCCTCCCACACACAACACATACAGCATCATCATTGCTGTTCTAAGAACTGAAAGTTCCAAACATGACTGTGCTTGTGGTCAGCTATCATCAGTGTGAATTCTGTCAGCAATGTTTGTATATGAGCAGTAGTTCTTATCCAACAAGGGTTATTTAGACTAGATATAGGTGATAGCGTAGTTACTTTCTATCATGTCCCTGTTGATGATAAAATATATATATTTAGGCCAAATTAATGAGTTTGTTTATCAAAATAAAACCAAACTAAACCAAATATACAAATTCTCTAACAGAAATGTTTGGGAAGTATCGATATTTAAATACTTATTCACACCACACCACACCAGTGGCGCACCAGAGGAAGAAGCAATTGTCCCAATCGTTCCTCGTTGACACAGTCGAGAGCTCCACTGCACAGATTTCCAGTTCATACAGTGACAGTTCGGATTGTAACGGCCACCTTGGAAAACCTTAAACAGTCTACAATATAGTATTAATAATTAAGCAGTAGATGTTGTTCAGTTGAGACCATATTGCAGATGGGCTTGCCCTCAGCTGGGTCTGCTCAGGTTTGTACGTTTATACTTAACAAGATTAGTTAGCCTGGTTCTTTCACCAACTGCTACTATAATATAATTTTAGGGAGTCGAAATTTAATGTGAGAGAATTCAAAAGTAGTTAAAGAAAAAAATCCATCCATGACTCTTGATTTGCGGACCCTGTCCTAGAATATACTATACAGTAAGCAGGAAACACTGAATGCAGTCACCACCAAGTTCGTAGACGACGACGGCAAAGAACGGCAGGTGACGGTTGCTAAGGATGACGGGATCAGAGCGGGAACCACCCTGGCAGGACTCGGTAAACTGCGGCCGGCCTTCAAAGCCGACGGCAGCACCACAGCAGGTAACTCCAGCCAGGTGCAAGAATTTCCCTTCAGGGATAAATAAAGGAATTCTGATTCTGATTCTGATTCTGATGTGAGCGACGGGGCTGCGGCTGTGCTGATTGGTCGCAGGTCTGCGGTCGAGGCTCTGGGTCTGCCGGCCCTGGGAGTCCTGAGGGCCGGTGCAGTGGTAGGGGGTCCCTCCTGATGTGATGGGTATCGGACCAGCGGTTGCCATCCCTGCGGCCCTGGAGCAGGCAGGTTTTTTTTGGGGGGGGGGGGGGCAGCCGTGGCCTAGAGGTTGGAGAAGCGGCTTGTGATCTGAGGGTGACCGGTTCGATTCCCCCACTGGACGGGCAGGAAAAATTTGGGTGTGGTGGAGCGATTAATGTGAAAAAATGCCCCCCCCCCTTCATTAGCCGGCTGATGTGCCCTTAACCCCCCACTTAACCGCCCCAATATGCTCCCCGGGCGCTTGATGCTGCCCACTGCTCCTGTGTGTGTTTCACTGCATGTAATCTGCCAGGTGTTGCATGTGTGTTCAGCTAAGGATGGGTTAAATGCAGAAGACAAATTCAGTATGTGTATGTAAATATATATATATACTGCTAATAAAGTGATTCTTCTAAAAAAAAAAAAAATCAAATATAGCATAGCAAAGCATACAGTACATATGGGGACAGCAATGCAAAGGAATTCAGATCTGATTGTGATTATTGTAATATGATTTTTGTAAAAAACGAAAAGAAAAGAAAAGAAAAAAGGTAATAATAACAATTCCATTATGGCACGTTAAGTGGAAGGAGGGAGATTCATCTGGTGCTAGTTAATCTGCTGAGACAGTAACAGGTTAATCAGAAGTTCATGCACCCAGTTTAACCTAAGCCAGACCTCCGACCCAGTGTGGTCACTAGCTGTGTTATTCTGTGGCAGTAAACATGTCTGTCCTGGTTGAGGCACAGGTTACACATGGACTCCCTTCCCTGGCAGATTTATGTGTGCTCTGACAGCAGGGGTTTCCACCTGCACAAACACTGTCCCTGACTGCTGCTCATTGTGCTAACAAGACCTGCAGCAGCACCCTGGACACAGCCTCTCCATGACCTGCAAACCCACACACCACAGGGAACATGTCACACACACGCAAACAGACACAGAGACACACACACACAGCTGACTGAGAACAGGTTGGGTTTTCTCTCTCTCTCTCTTACCTTGAAAACTATTGCATTTTTGAGGTTTATGGATCTTTATGCACCCAATATCACCCAAAGTGAAAGCAGTTCTGGGGGTAAACTCACCTTTTGCAGATGTTTGCACTGGAATGAATGTTTCCTACCTAAAATTAACCTTTCTGTGGCAACGCAGTCCATTATTATTGAAAACTGTATCCAACTACATCATGTCTCATTCACATAACAAACAACAAACATGTCTGCTGTTAGCACTTACATCTGTCAAGCTAGCATGTTAGAATTGGGAAATTTTGACTGCATTTTCTTTGCCATTTCGGAGGATTATGTTTTTCTGTTGGAGCATTGCATTTATTGACTGCTGTCATGTCAGAGATTTTCTACAAAAGTTCCAAGAAATGCTTCTGAAACGCATTAGGCTGCATACAGAAAACATTCTTTGCCACGGAGCATTCACAAGGTCTGCCTGAAGTTACAGATGTTAGCAAAGCAAAAGCAGGTAGGAGTGGTAACCTTTGACTGGCATTGTCTGAAATTTTTTTTATTTGTTTATATTTGTTTTTTGCTGTGTAGTCCTGAAAGTGGAAAGCTGGAGTGTCTGCACCATTTCAGAACTATCTCTTTGGCTGGGCAATATGTAGGCTTATACAGCTGTCTGTGAGATCATTTTACTCTAAAGTGAAGTAACATTTCTACAAATACAAGAAAGACGCACAGTAAAATTTCCTTTAAAAAAAAAAAAAAAAAAAAAAATCAAATCCTTGAGGAAACAACAGATAAATTGATCACAGCAGTGGACATCACCTATGATGACAGAGCAATTTTTGGCAAAGATATTAATTAAAGTTTTGTTTCTAAAAATATGTCCAAGTCATCAGCTTGCAGATTCCAATCACTCATGACTGTTATGTTCTGTCATAATGCTGAATTTCTACACGCGACATCAAATTGAAAATGTTGTGTGTTTCAGCTGCCTGGATATATCAGCAAGAACTTCTGAGCATGCGGCATGACTCACACAGCTCTGAGCTCTATGGTTCAAGCACCACACTGTAGTTTGTTCACAACTTTCACATGCTATTTCATGACTAAATTCACTTAAGCTGGCCAGTTTACAGACCCTTCTTGCCCCACAGTCACACAGACCACTGCAGCTAAGGAAGCACGACTTCAGCAGCATTTCTGTCTTTATCTGTATTGTATTTACTCTGATTATTTAAAATTGTGTGTGTATATATTTTAAAAGTTGTGTGGTTTAGATTAACTTTATAAGGTAAGATAAAGACAAATCAAGGAGAATAGGAGTAGCAGGTGGGCGTTTCCCTGGTGATATGCTGTCTCTTGTATTTTGGGAGCTACCTCTTCCCAGAAATCACTCTGGACAGTCCACATACCTTGTTGTGAGCAGTTTAATGTAAGTTTAGTTTAATGTTTTTTTCTACGGAACTATACTGAAACTGACATTTATATATTATATATTTATATATTTGCTCATGAACGAGGGTATTACTTGAGTCCTTCTTGGCTGACCTGTAACGTGAGCTGGTTTAGTTTGCTTCGTTAGCTAGTCTATCATTCCATGAGTAGATGCACGCTTCACTTCTGCTCTGGAGACGGACAGCAACCAACAAAACACACTGCAGGAAAAGAACAGTACGGAAGTGCACAACCATGAGCGTGACTACTCGAACATACCACTAACAGCAACACCCACTGGTCCATGTGCAATGGAGGTGATTTTGTTTACACAGATACAGTGGTACAAAAAATATTATGTCATGTTTATGTTTGTTTGAACAAATACATGTATCAGAATATACAGGTAAGAATACTACAAATATTCCAAGAAATATGCACATTTTCTCAATTTCATGGCACTCTGGCTGGTAATTATAGAGAAATGTGGGACCGAACTGACAGATGGGCATTGCCATCCCTCAGATTACTTCCATCACTTGCTCAGAAGGATCATGCTCCTGCACGCTTTAAAAAGTGACTTTTGACCAAATGCTTGCAGGGGTCCTGGAGGTGTTAAAAAGGTCATTGTGTATAGCTGACCCCCTGACATGGGAGTCCTGCCTTTAAACTGCCTGTCTGCATTACTGGGGCGGTGGAGGGGTTAGGAGCCCAGAGTCATTTGGATTGACTCTCAAACACACATGCATATACAAGTGTACACTTACACACCTGTCACATTTTAAAATAACAAACATTTCCACATATGCATACATGAATGCATGGTGACATTATACGGGCATGGCAAGCATGCAGCTGGTGTGCGAAAGAAATATTTGAAAAACAATAACTTTCAGGGTAAAAAAAGAAATGGAGGAAAATTCTCCATTCGTCTTTGCCCTCTTTGCTAGCCTGGTATAAATGACTACAACTGTGTGAGGGTGTGTGGGTGTGCGAGTTGACACTGACATTTAAATGGCAGGCCCTGCCTGCTACTCCATGTTCCTTTTCTGGGTGACGAACTTGACAAATTCTTGGCTGTGGATAGAGACATCACTCTGTCATTGACACCCCACTTATCTACCGCCCACAAAATATTCAAACGGGCCGTCATGGCGTCGTCTGGCTTTCAACAATCAACAACAGTTTTCACACTCTCATAACTGCCTCTCCTCAGCTCTTTGACATTGCTGCTGCTACTGTCACTGTCAGTATCCTGCCTATTTGCCACTCAGAGTGGTGGTTGCTAATTTCTTACTGAGTGTTTAGGTCAGTGATGTGGAGAAACATAAAGGAGAGTCACCTCATTTACAAATCAACATGAGGCATTTTAGGATGGAGGCTGATCAGCAGGCCATGACCAGTACTACCAGTACTAAGTGTTTTATATTCAGCTGACGTTTCAGATACTGAAAGGATGATGTGTTAAGCCCATTTAGATTCCTAGAAGAAAAAAAAAAATCATATAGTTATGAACTATTTAGAGGTGCAAGCAGCAAAGTTTGTTAGGACAATTCTTCCTCTTCTTTCTGTGCTCTGAATATATCTGTCTCACAAAACTGAAACAGCTACAGCTAAATTCAAATAAGTAAATCTCACCAATTACTTAGACAAAAAACATTATACTGACTGGCCAAAAGGTGGCACTGTAACAGCGAACTCCATGCTCTGGACTATAACTTTTGAACCGTATGCCTCAGACACAAAATTTCTTAACACTTTATTCGAAAGGGTGTGCATACGACGACTGACACAACATCATCATATATCACGAAATGACACCTATCATGACTATGAAGGATTCTTTATGAACGTTTATGACTGATGTTATTAACTTTCATTTGGCCAGTTATGTTTTTTAATGCAAAGTGGGGCAGTGGACATCGTTTCAGACATACAGCAAAAACAAAACAACAAGACAACAAAACTTGTGGATGAAAATATTCACGACAAATAAAAGTTAAAGTGTTACTCAAATTTCCATGATTCTATGGGCAGGCGGTGCAGTGGTTAGCACTGTCGCCTCATAGCAAGAGGGTTCCAGGTTTGAATCCCGGTCTGGGCCCTTCTACGTGGAGTTTGCATGTTCTCCCTGTGCCTGCGTGGGTTTTCTCCGGGTACTCCGGCTTCCTCCCACAATACCAGAACCATGCACATTAGGTGAACTGGCTACCCTGCATTGCCCCTAGGTGTGAGTGTGTGTGGTTGTCTGTCTTTGTGTGTTGGCCCTGCGATTGACTGGCGACCAGTCAAGGGTGTACCCCGCCTCTCGCCCGTAGTCAGCTGGGATAGGCTCCAGCCCCCCTACGACCCTGATGGATAAGCGGTATAGATAATGGATGGATTCGATGGGCCCAAAAAAATGTATCCATATAAGCCATGCCAATCTGAGCCTAGATAGATTTGTGCCATTTTAAATTTTGTTGTTTCTTACTAGTCTTTCTACACATTTTGAGCGATTAGTAACAAAATCATACACATAGTATTCCAGAGTGTTTTTCTGATAGTCCATCCTATCTTAATTTTTTTTTTTTTTTTTTTTTTACTATTTAAGTTTAATTTAACATAGACATATCAGTGAAATCCGGCTTAAGATATTGTAACTGAATGTAGTGCTCGTGATTGGATGCTATAGGTCAGATCCTTGCGATATTCTGCCACTAGGAGATGCCACAACTGCAAAAAGTTTTACATCTCATTAAGAGCTATAAGAATTTGTGACAATGACTTTGCTGCTTTTGGGCCCCTTGCAGATCCAGTCTGCTAGGAACCCTGCTAAAGACATCACATGACCCATGTGATGTCTTTAAGGAGAGGTGGGACCAAGTCATTGTCTTGGAAGGCACAAGTAAGTGTCTAGTCATTGCACTCAAGTCCCAAGTCAGTTCCTATACTGACAAGTCTCAAGTCAAGCCCCAAACTCTAAACTTTGATTTCTGAATTCTAAACAAGTCACCAAATGTAATGCCACTCAAACAACACGGCCTTGACTTTGCATTCTGTTTGCCACTTCAAATGTTGAATGAAGTTGGAAGTTGTGCCCATAATTCACACTTTGCATATTGCAATTCATTTTTTGTTGAGGGGGAAACTGATACTACCTTCCATTTTCCAGGCCTTGGTTAATGATGTTCTTTGTGATATGCTTAATTGTTTTGTCTTTGTCTACCTGGATGATTATTTGATCTTTTTTCTGGACCTCGAGTCCCACATCTAACACATCCAGCAGGTTCTCGAATACCTGCTGGACAATCAGCTGTTTCTTAAAGCAGAGAAAGGTGAATTTCATACCTATACTGTATCCTTTTTAGGATTTGTGATGACACCTGAAAATATCCGCTTGGACTCTGGCTCAGGTTCAGGCCATAGCAGAGCGGCCCTCCTGGACCAGCTCATGAAACATTTTTTCAGGTTCGCCAACTTCTATAGACGATTTATCAGGAACTTTAGCTTGTTGGCAACACCACTGCGTGCTTTAACCTCTCGTCATGTCAGGTCCTGCTTCTGCGTCGTGTTTTTTTGTCCTGTTCACTGAGCCCCACCCACCCAAACACCAGCCAGTCAGAAAGGGGAGGGGGAAAGATGAAACTGATGCTGCAGTGTCTTGAAATGACATTATACATTTGTCAGTATAATATGTTTGTAAGATAATCTCTGCTTAATGTTTGAGTGAAGGCAGGGGAATGAATTATGATTGGTCAGATTCTTTTTCTCTTTCTGATAGACTTGGTTACTGCACATGCTTTGTGTCAATTATTTATTTATTTATTTATTATTTTTGCCACAGGAATGACCTGCTCGCTGTGCATTAACCCTTACTTTGAGAGATAACCAGGTTTTTAGGTCAGTCAGGTCCACTCCATTCATAATTCAAATTTATCGTTTTATTTTTAATTATCTTTAATATATTTATTCTTACTGTATCTGTAAGTCATTCCATTTAGCACACACTTCACACAGTGCTCCATATAGCACACTAATGAATCATAGTCACACTGAATTTCTGAAAATCCTGTGGGGTCATTTCTATTTTTTCCCATTGAAAGTCACCCAGTATTATACAAAAAATGAGTATGTTAATTCTTCATACATGATCCTTAAAATACCCAAAGCTAGTAGCACCACTGCAGCACTTGAGCAACTTGTTTGTCCTCTCAGACCCAGACACATCAGTCTAATTTAGACGCTTGTCCAATAGTATCTATCACACCATTTCATCATTTCTCAAACTCAGCCTGCTTTCGTTTTCTCAAACGAAACTGAAGCTCTGCTTTGAGCTTCGGTGTCTGATTGATTGGAGTTCTGGAGAGGCAAATACATGTCTAGTTTTAATATTTGTCCTGTTGGAGCAGCAAGTGTAAGTTGATATTTCACTTTAGAGCCTGGTTATTTCTCTCTGGCCTTAGGTTACCAGAGGGCAGGCGATCCAGGAGGGTGAGGGGATTGACACATGTGGTGTGTGGATGGTCAGGTGGGGAAAGGAAGTACTAATTTAGTGCCACTGAGTGTCTATTCTTGGCCTGTTAAGGTTGCATTTCTCCTACAGTGTCAGACCCTAAGCCATCTGTCATTGTATCAGTGCTGTTTTTACATGCACAGACTTTTCTTTCCTCAGCATGATTTGTTTAAGATGAACTCATAATAGACCTGGTCATGATACTTGGCTTTCTTCCAAAGGATTATATGAATCATGGCATGCTTTCATTTTGATTTTGCAACAAAGCTCCATAGTACTTACTGTATACAAACCTTGAACCTGTAGAAAGCCTGGAATACACAGTTTCTTTCAGTTTTTGCTGGAAACTTCTGGAAATGGAAACGGAAATGTTGGCTTCCTGGTGTCTAGCCCACATTGGTATGGTATGTCCATGATATACTTTGCATTGGCACTGTCCTCTGTGCCTCACCTTACACCTGCCTTTATTATCCGGAATTGATCACCAAAGCTTTTGTCTGAGGTTTGGGTGAATCATGGTGTGTTCCGACAGAAAGCGAAGCACTGTGTTGCTTGTGCTTATTACCTGTTTATTTGTGTTAATTCCTCCAGATCCAGCTATGTCTTTGTTTCTGAGCTCGCTGGTTCGTAGCATTTGAGCAATAACTGTACCCTTCAACTCTGACCAGTCCTTACCTCACAACACTTTGCATCGCCTGGTGACGTGCGCAAACTTGTAGTCTTATGGTCAACTCACACTGACTCAAGTGACATCACTTGAGGATATTTATCAGACCTATCAGACACAACTGCAGCCTACAGCACTTTCTGTATATGCATTAGTACATCCCAACATCTGTAAACAGACCTTTGTACTGATTAATGTTGGTTTAAAGTTCTGCACTCCAATTCATATTTACATGATTTTCTCCATTACTGATAGGGTTGCTGAGGAGAATACACAGGCATACACTTAGTAAATAAAACAAGTTAAAACTAATGTTGCTCAGGCAAACAGGAAGATAGAGACAATATTATGTAAATGATTCATTCATGGAAACTCATGCTCAGTTGCAGGAAAACAGATCAACATGAATGAGACCTTAAGCAGGGTGTGACACCATAGCCAGCCTCTTAAGTTGTCACCAGAAACTTGGCAAGTACAGTGTCATCCAAAAGGTGCCTGCTGCAGCTTCATTCGGACCATGTAGTGTTCTGCATGTTGCCAGTAAGCCAAGCTGTGTTGTTTCAGGCAAACTACGGCTCCACAGATGTGAAGTTTAAAGCTTGGAGATATTAAAATTATAGGCCTCATTAAACTCAGTTATTTATGTTCATCTAAACCCCCACACAGTACCATGCCAGTCAGATCAAATCTCCCTAGTGGTGCAGTGGTCGTGAAATGTCGTCTAAATAACAGCAGCTGTGAGGGCCTGCAGAGTCGGACTGACTGATGTCTTGGCTAAGGATGCTCCTGGATCACAATAAAACTGTCACAGACATTTTATCATCTGCATTCCCCTCTCAGGACATTTCCACACATCTTAAATTTCCATGAGATGAGCAGCAAGATGGACACATTCACATCCTGCATACTGTACATCCTCTCACACATATTTCACTCCTCTCCAAACTTTCATTAACTCTATTAACTCTATTAATGGCAAAAACTCCTATCTGAATTGAAATACTGTCCAACATGGTCTGACAAGCTGGTCAGACAACTATGAAATTTATTATTGGTATTCAATGGACCCCAGGGGATGATTCTGAAAGGACAAACCTTTTGATATGGTTCCCTTTGCTGTAGTGCCACTTTAATGTCAGAACCTTCCCTTAAACCACACCATGTAAATTATGAGGGGGTTTTTCCATTAGGAACAAAGGCAGAAGTAGCATGATGTTGCTATTAGTGCCACAAATCCTCCCCATGATGGAATTAGGGTAAACTGATGGATCAGCAATGATTTACATCCAATGGCAATGTAAAGCACCGGTGCAGGAAGCAGTGCGCCCCGCTGCAAAAAACATCAATATCAGAACAGCCTGAAAATCTCGTTAGTAACTAGACTAACTAGACCACTAGATACCGCAATAGAGCACCAGCATCTCAGACCAAAACAAATGCATTTGTTCTTCAACAGAATTTGGGTAAAAAAATAAAAAGAAAGCACATTTGAAGACTGACTGCTGTAAAATTACACAGTGCTGATCAAATATAAATCAAGATTTTGTTACTACATAGTCTTTTCCTTGCTTAAAATGTTTGCAGAAACATGTTTTAATGCTGTTCAGCTCTAAAATTCTGTCAACAACTGGCTGCTGTTTTGCGTTTTACTTCAAATCAAACTGTAAAATCAGGCAGTCCCAATCAATTATTAATCAATATTGTTTCTTACTGTTTAAACTCTTAAACATTTTCAGAAACATATTTTGTACCAAGTGTCTTACCAGTCTGGACATGAGGAGGACATGAAGAGATTCGCATGCACTAACATGATGAGAGAAGCTGAGATTACAACACACAAAGAGGCAGTGTGATGTCTGTTCAAAAATATCACACATTTAATGTTCAGCTTTCTTTTCTTTGTACCATTAACATGATCTTCCCGTAAGCAAACCTTAACAATAGCATTGGGTAATTGTGTGACAGGTTTCAGATTTCACTGACAGACAATCTTGACAACATAGGACTGGCAGATCACTAAAAATCTGTATGTTTTAGTAAGATTTGCTCACCTTAATATTCTTTTTGGTGACCCTCCAATTTTTCGTTTAGTACTACCATCAAGTCAAAATGCCAAAGTTTCTCACTGAATTATAATTGTCATGAAATATAGTCAGGAAAGCCCAAGCTCTTATGTCTGGTGATTCCCACTACTCTTGAGGCTCCACCTGTAACACCATTAGCAAATAGTTTGTAATTTCCAATACTTTTCACATTGTGTAATGAGCATTGCAGTGTCCAGTGCCCACTCATCCTCATCTTCTATTGCCGTCTCAACCTGTTCCCACAAAAGGAAATTATCTGTTGTGACATGATACCTAGAACAGGGATAATCTCAGGGTGATCCAGCCCACTTAAGGGGGTGCTTTGTAAATACCCTTAATGTGGATTTTACCTCAGTCTGCGGGCCAGCACGGAGTGGATGTTGCCACTGATATGAGAGCTCCGTACAGTCTGTAGCCATCCTGGGTGGGCGATGCTGGCCATGGTTTAACAGGGTAATCTCCACGACAGGCTCAGCCCTTTGTTCCTCTTCAAAGGATCTTTGAAAGGGAAATATCCACCTAAGGTTTTACAACCAGAGTTAACCCCTCAGACAGAACCGAGTCCCCTCACTAGGGACCAGTATCCACAGTCCATTAAAGACGCTCACTGACCGGCTGACAGTGTCGCTTTTGTTTTCTGGGTTTTTCTGTCTACTTGTGCCTTTCATCTCTTTGTAAGACCTAGACAGTTTTGTGGCTCTGTTTGTGTGTATGCACACACACACACACACACGCAGATGTGTGTGCATGAGGAATAGTTTCACTCTCTGCTGCTGTCTGAACACAACACACTGGAGGTCAGATGGACCAAGACCATGACAATACAGCTAAACAAACATGAACCTATCCTTTTAACCTTTGACACAGCCCCCAGCCCCTCACCCTGACCACAGGCACCAGAAGAAAAAGAGGCATATGGAAAGTGATGTGAGCTGCTGTGAGGAAGCTAAAAGACGCTCGTTTGAGATTTCAAACAAATTCATTAGTGTTTATGTTGAATTTGCATGGTAACGGCATCAGGATGAGGCTCATTGATGTGAATTGACGTAAAGATGCTGAAAGTAGGAACAAAATATAACTACTTTGTAGTGTAACATGGATAAGACTGACTTATTTAATGAACATACACTGTCAAAAGTTGGTTGTGTGACAGCACGTAATGTAAAAGGAGCTGATTTGTTTGGAGGTTGAAACCTCATTGGGACCCTGAGTAAAACTACAAAGAACATTTAAGAAAGGAAATCCCTGGAGGTAGTTTTCCCTCCAAAAGTGATCAGTTTTAAAAAGAAGCTTTCCAATTTGCAAATGATTGGCTTAATATCTTCAGATAGTGTGGTAATTAAGTGTGAACTAACATAAAGGGCCTGACAAAAGTAGGTTTTTGGCTCCTAGAAATATCAGTACAATAATAATATGCAACATTTCCTTTTTTTTTTTACATTTATACGTTTCCTCAGTGGTTTTTGAAACATAATATTTGCAAATATTTTTAAAATACTCTTAATATTAATGCTTAATATTATAAATCAACTGTGGTCCAAAAATATCACAAATATAATTGGAGACACTCGACCTTTGGCCCCTGTTTCATCACATATCAACCAAGACTGTCACCTCTGCCTTGTTCGTGTGTTCATTCCTGCTGGTGGATGTGTGCTGTACATGTGTTATATACATTGACATACATACCACATGAACACAATCCCCCTGGTTGGCCTGGCAGAAGCAGGGCTGCATGTCACCATGACACGGAGACTAATGCAGGAACAAGCAGGACATGGATTAAGCAAAAATCCTACATGAGATTCCATTATGTTGCTGCAGTCATGATGGAGACCAGGCAGGTGTGCTGCAACAATAAGTTCTTTCAAATGTAGAAGTGGGAGCACTGCGTGTGTGGGTACATGTGGGATATGTGTGTATATTGGTATGTGTGTGAACAGGTGACCAAATGTCCTCACCAGAGCCAAAAAGATGAGGTAAACCCTTGGTAAGTGAGGTCAACTCATTTGGTACAAACCTTTTTGCAAGGTTTGTTTAGAAATACAATTTGAGGTTTAAGTTTTAAATAAGACTATGTAACTTTGGAAAGAAGAAACTGAATGTGTCCGTGTGTGTGTGTGTATAAATATATGTGTTTAAAGGAATAGATTTTGTGTCTGTGTGGTGGTGGCATATCAAGTTGTAAACTCAACACTGTGATATTATTAACTTATAAAGATGATAACGTGAATGTGGTGGCTAAATAAAGCATGTTTATATATATGTACAAAATCCATTTGGAGTCATGCTTCTGGTTAGGTGACACAACAAGGCACATATTAGTACCATCAGAACGCAATTAGTTATTTTGAGGGCTTTAAATATATCCGAAAAAGCTGTGATCTCGTCTCGACTTCTTCACAGACATGTTTACCAGTCTTCCGGAGATACTGATTCACCGCCAGAAACTCCTAACAGTCAAAGCCAATCGTAAATTATGGCCAGACAAGGCAGACCACACAAATGAAGAGGTGATGAGAGCAGCTACCTGTGGAGGGAAAGTCACCGAGGACGGATAAAGATTTTAGAAGGGTGGATGTTAGCTTGTTGTTGCTTTTAGGGGCACGGAGGGGGGGGTAGGGATTCTCTATGCTTTGACCTCCTGCTCCGCTACATCTTTATTTCATGGCTGACAAAGTGAATGCCAACGCGGCGTAAGGAATTCTGCCTCCGCATCTGATTTATGATCCTCAGCTGCTGTCAGCCACCAGCTGGCCTTTAGATGGGCCTCAGATGGAAGCAGATACACAGACACAGACAGACAGACGGAGAGAAGGAGATGCACATGTTGGGTATGAGAGGTGCAAATGAAAAAGACAGAAGCAAGAATGAATGGAGAAGAGGTATGTTGGCAGTCGACTTGGTTCAGCTGCATTTTAATAATATTCCTGTGCAGTCTGGTCGCAACAACATAAAAGAAGTACAATATTTTGAATCAGAAAGAAACTCAATCGCTATTGATTGTTGCACTTCTATAGCATCATCAGACTTTTAATGGACAGGAAAGACAAAGGATCACATTTTACGCAGCAGAACCACAGATTTTTGCCCACCATTCAACTGACCGTGAGCAGTTCAGCGGGTGATTCGGCTGTGTTTTGCCATGCAGCTGTAGCCTGGAGACACTAGCCTGCAGCCCAAATGAGGAGCGGGCTCACTTTTTCATCACTCCACTCCCCCCAACATTTTTTATACTTTCAAATTTGTAGTCTTCAGTCCCAGGTGATGTGTTAAATGACATCACTTAAAGATATTTATCAGACTCCAGACAGCTCTCTGTAGAGACATAAAAGGCATTTCATGTTTTTTTTTCATATGTTCCCCAGCACCTGTAAACAGATGTGTAAAGGTGGGGAAGCAGAACGATAAAGTCTTTCATTAGACCATCTCTACCTTATATTTTACAAACTCCATATCCTGAACATGTAAGACAGGATTTCTGTTATAAACTTTTAGTTTCAGGGCCAGTCCCAGATAACCCTGATGATGCTGATGACATCATCATTTCATCAGACTTCAGCAAATAACATACATACAGTGTATTCATGACCTCATTCCTCATACGCAAATGCAGTTCAAGATCCCAGAAAAACAAATTGGATTTCAATCTTAACACTGAAAATGTGCCAATTCAGTTCAGTTCAATTCAATTCTTCTTTACAGTTTTATAGTATAATTGGATCCATTATTCCTTTCAGTTATGAAATTCTGTTGCTCATTAATTTTATTACGCCCTGATCTCACCAAATGACACGTGAATAACACATCAACGTCTTAAGTCATTCCACACGCCGGTCTGAAAGTCATGAAGAGGGGTCATAAAACGCAGACAGCGTTAAATGACTCACAAAAAGTTTTAAAATGTGTGAAATGACATGCAAAATGTCCTTAAAAGTGCTGTGCTATTTACACGGCATCTCATGAGATCATAATGTTTATTACTATGTTGCTTACTTTACACAGGCTGTCAAAGGCAGTGAAAAACATAACCATGAATAAAATCGCAGCTCTAACCTGAGCCTAAGTTGCTTTTCTTGTCTAAGTGTAAAGGTTAGCGAAACTTAATCACGTTTGTGGAGGATGTTCATCCATGACCATAAAATGTTATTTTTGTTTCGGAGCTTATGCATGATATTTTGTGAAACCTGTGACATACATTTCTAGCCTTTGTTTCTCTTTGCTATGAAACGGAAATCTTTGAAAAATGAATAAGAAAAGACAGGGAGAGGGAGGAGGAGGAGGAGGAGGAGGAGGAGGAGAGGAGGGAAGAAAAAAAAAAAACTCAGCTGAGCTTGTTAAGAAAGTCATCTGAATTCAGGCCTCATTCCCTTCATTGATCTGACCGTTGAGAGGGAAACCAAAATGTTTGGCTTATTTTAGCCAATTAAGCTGTGAGAGAGCCAATTGTGCATGTGCCATTGAACGTCTCTTTGCTTAAAGTGCTTATTGTGGGGCTGCTTGCAGAGGGATCAATTGCGGGCTCTGAGATCGGATTAGCCAGGTAATCAATGCCGGTTGCTAATATATTAACAAGGTAATTATAGTGCTGTGGAAGAGGTAGCTGCGCTGTAACAAATGCAACACACCATCATTCTTAGATATTACAGCTTGAGCGAGAATGACAAAAGACACACCCCCCCTCCCCCCCTTCAAACCACATAATTGTCTCTTTTCTGTCTCGCACACAAAACACACACGCTCACACAAAGCGCTGCCCCCTACTGCACCCGTGGAGAAGGTGTTAATCACATTACTAATGATAACACTTCACACTCCCACCATAAAGTCGTGCAGCAGCAGGGCCCAGGCTCTTAAATCTCCCTGCAGCTCACAGCAATTATTCTTATACATAAACAGTGATGTCTGATGGCTGGCAGAGCTTGTGTGTTTTTCCACTGCGCACACACACACACACACACACACACACACACACACACGAACATATCGGCATCAGATTTTGCATGTCTTCTGCACAATCAACATTCCAGCAGTTTTAAATTTGAAGTCAAATGCGGCTGTTATCATAATCTTAAAGGCTACTAAGAGAATTTCTTAAGTCAGAATCAGAATCAGAATCAGAATTCCTTTATTAATCCCTGGAGGGAAATTCTTGTTTTTACAGACATTGCACATGCAGTATTCCCGACCAAGAAAGGAGAAAAGTGCAGAGTATAAAAAATAGGATAAACTTAATAAAGATAGGGTAAACAAAACTAAAATCTCAAAGTACAGGTATTTACAAAAAACTGTATTCGAATTTTTAAGAAAAATTTAAAATACAGGTATGTGCATGTGTAAAAAGCCAATATGTACATTGTATATATACAGTGAGTGTGTCCATCACAGTGCTGAGTTTAACAGTTTGATGGCGACAGGCAGGAATGATTTCCTGTGTCGCTCTGTGGTGCATCGTGGGAGTATGAGTCTGTTGCTGAACGAGCTCCTGTAGCCGATCAGCACATTGTGGAGAGGGTGAGAGGGAAAGTCCAGTATAGTTCTTATTTTGGACAACATCCTCCTCTCAGACACCACTGTCAGAGAGTCCAGTTCCTCTCCCACAACATGGCTGGCCTTCTTGATGATTCTATTGAGTCTGTTGGTGTCCCTCACCCTCAGGCAGCTGCCCCAGCAGGCAACGGCATATGTGATGGCACTGGACACCACCGACTCATAGAACATCCTCAGCATCGTCCTGCAGATGTTGAAGGACCTCAGCCGCCTCAGAAAGTAGAGGCGACTCTGGCCCTTTCTGTAGACCATGTCCACATTCTTGCACCAGTCCAGTTTGTGGTCTAAGTACACCCCCAAGTACTTGTACTGTTCCACCACCTCCACAGTGTCCCCTTTGATGTTGATAGGGGTCACTGGAGCCTTAGTCCTCCTCAGGTCCACCACCAGTTCTTTGGTCTTTGTCACATTGAGCTGTAGGTGGTTTTTCCCGCTCCATGTGACAAAGTTGTCCACTACCGTCCTGTACTCTCTCTCATCCCCCCCAGTAATACACCCAACCACTGCAGAGTCATCAGAAAATTTCTGAAGATGGCAGGACTCTGTGCAGTGCGTAAAGTCTGTGGTGTAAATCGTGAAGAGGAAGGGAGAGAGGACAGTCCCCTGTGGAGCCCCGGTGTTGCTGATCACTTCATCTGACAGGCAGCACTTCAGGCGTACGTACTGCGGTCTGCCCGTCAGATAGTCTGCGATCCAGGACACCAGTGGGGCATCCACCTGCATCGCTATCAGCTTCTCAGCCAGCAGAGCCGGCCTGATGGTGTCAAACGCACTCGAGAAATCGAAGAACGTGATTCTCACAGTGCTTGCCGGCTTGTCCAGGTGAGTGTAGACTCTGTTCAGCAGGTAGATGATCGCATCGTCCACTCCAAGGCGGGGCTGGTAGGCGAACTGAAGGGGATCCTGAAGCGGTTGGACCATGGGCCTGAGCTGCTCCAGGACGAGTCTTTCCAGGGTCTTCATGATGTGTGACGTCAGGGCCACAGGCCTGTAGTCCTTGGGGTCGCTGGGACGCGGCGTCTTCGGGACAGGAACGAGGCATGACGTCTTCCACACCACGGGGACCCTCTGAAGACTCAGACTCAGGTTGAAGACATGATGAAGTACTCCGCTTAGCTGGGGGGCACAGGCTTTCAGGACCCTGGGGCTCACACCATCTGGGCCTGCAGCTTTGCCTGCACGGAGTCTCTGCAGCTGTCTTCTCACCTGGTCAGCTGTGAAGGTCATCGTTGGGGTGATGGGTGGGGGAGGAGTGCTTGTGGTACCCAGGTGAGAGTGGTCCACCCAGGCTTCTGGGGACGAGGTGTGAGCGAGGCCATCCAGATGGAATGTGGGTGGAGGGAGAGAGGCTGGAGTGGCTGGTTGCTGCAGCCGTACTGCTGAGGAGTCGTTTGAAGTGTGAATTGGGGTCCCTGTGTCGAATCTGTTAAAAAACTGATTCAACTCGTTCGCCCGTTCCACACTGCCATCAACTCCTCCGCTGTTTGGCCCGTAACCTGTGATGGTCCTCATGCCACTCCACACCTCTCTCGTGTTGTTCTGCTGGAGTTTCCACTCCAGCTTCCTCCGGTACCTCTCCTTTGCCTCCCTGATCTTTGATCTCAGGGTACGCTGGATAGCTCTCACCTCCTCCCTATTGCCTGCTCTGAAAGCCCTCTTCTTGTCATTGAGGATGGCTTTGATGTCCTTGGTTACCCACGGCTTGTTGTTGGGGTAACACTTTACAGTTGTGGTTGGGACAATGGTGTCCACACAGAAGTTTATGTAGGAAGGAAAGTAAAGTGCATGTTTACTGTGCACACTGAGGTTGATTGGCCTGATTTTTCTTTAGACTAATGTGAAAATCCACTGATCCCAATGTATTGGCTAAGTTACAAATGAAATCCCATCCTTTGACTTTAACACAATATATAACTCACCGTAACTCATAAAGTGCAATTGCAATCACGCTCAGCTAAGTCAGAATTGACCAATGTGTCGTACTGGCTAAGAATACAATGGGCCTTCATAGAGTTGTAATATATAACTAAATATATGACTCATAATAACAACACCAATACACTATCAACCATGTACATGAAATCCAAATCAGAATCAGAATCAGAATCAGAATTCCTTTATTTATCCCTGGAGGGAAATTCTTGAAAAATGTGCTTATTTATAGTTAATCAGTGTGTTACACTGAGTATTTTAAATTTTGAATGGAGTTTTCATTGTATCCAGGCGCTGAGGCAAAAGTGCAATGGTAAATGAAGGTGCCTCCCTAGACTTAAATGCATTACCGCATTTAATTCATAATCTGTTCATGTTATCATAATGAACTTATTGTATGTACGGTGTTGGCCAATACATTTTTCAATTTGAAAGGAGCTTGTACTATATACGGGTCCACTTAAAAACACAGTGGGACGGAATGTGCATCTATAAATGATGATAACTGAAGTCAGAATTACTCACAAAGACATGTGTAATCATTAAGAGCTTATTCACACTTCATCGGTGTGCAATACTATGCATTCTAACACAAAGTGAGTGCAGTTCTGCAAATAATGCCTGGGATACAAAAACAATGAACGCCTAAGGAATTGTTTGTAAAACCTTAATAACTCATACATGCATGACATCAATCATCAATTGTCAGTGTATCATTGAAACTGTAGAAGGAAATATCTATCAAATGTTTAAAAAAATGTCTTTTAGGAACAGCTCATTAAATTTGTATGAAAATGCACAAAACTGAATACCAGTAAAGAGTTCTGGAATAATTCCACACATTTATACAGGAATGGTATATGTAGCACAAATGAGTTTTGAGTTACAGTTGAGAAAGAAACATTATTGTCGAGAGTAGAATAAAAAAAGTATGCAAGACGACAAATTAGAGACGACTAACTGGACGAACAAAAAAAGACGCATAAGTCTCCATAAGAATGTAAAGTGGACACAAAATGAAACTAAGCTCAGGATATAGCCATGAGTTCATCTTGTCAGTTTTCTCTTTTGAAGGCAGTGAGCAGGAGTGTGGGAGATCTTCAAGGGTTTAGTGGTGCAAAGCATTCTCAAACACCGTCATGTTTAAAAACGCTCGCTGCTGTTAACTGTTTAAAGGCCCAGCGCTACTTTGAAGAGCTGCGTCTTTGTCTGGTGGACGGGGACGGGGGCTTAGCTGAGCTGCTTGGTATTCCCCCCCGAGGCTTTGTGCCTTTGGCCGCCATATGGGAGAGAGAAAACAGCCATATAAGTACTTAAGCAAAGTTTATATTTACCCAGGAATTTTCTCAGCTTTGCTTTACTTTAGTGGAAAAACAATAACCAGGCTGAATCGACGCTACCATTATAAGCACTTATGCAAAGTTCATATTAGCAATGGAAATTTCAACCTTGGCAGGAATGTCCATGAGGCAGTACATAATGCTTCTGCAGCCGCACAAATCTGTCTTTCTCTCAGTTCTGAGCGAGCAGTGTTAAGACTTGTGTGAGACGATGTGAGAAAACCTCGATCGTAATTACTGTTTTACTTCATCCAGAATGTTTCATTACTCACCCAATAAACACCTCTTTCCTCAAGTTACTTAATGAAATGGAACTGAAAAACATTCTGTTTTTGTCTCCAGGTGACAGAAAGAGTTATATAAAATATTTGCCTGAACAAAAGCGGTTGCACAATTATCTTTTAAATGTAAATGATTTACTTTCAAATGCACACAGACTTTGAAATACTCAGACTGAGACATAGATATTTCTTATTATTATTTTGTTGGCTGAGAGTTTAAAAATAAACAAGAATTAAATAATGGAGAACCTGCTTTAAGGAAAAGTATGCGGTTGACACTGGTTACATGTTTTTTTTTTCAGTTTTTTTTCACCTGATGACTTATCTTAGCCAGATTCCCCCCAAAAAATTCAAATTTAAACTGGACACTGATCTTATTTTTGTCAGTGTGTCATATGAAACTTTGAATTTGTTTAAAAGTTTCTGTGTTATTAGCTTACGATACAGGCTGTCATTATGCCACATTGTCATGAACTTGGAGCGCAGAAGCACACAGCTTGCCTAAGCCTAAACAACGGTAAATTAATGTAAATAAAATAAGTTTCTTTGCACAACATTACACTACTTTATCTGGTACAAATTTAAATGTACAATGTAAAAGCTCATTAAAAAAAGACACTATGAAATACCTACCTGAATGTAGACAAAGTGAAGGCAGAAAGAAACTAACTTATCTAACTAAAACCGTCTCCATGGCTCGAGGCAACGGAGAGAATTTCCCTTTCCGACGCGGTCTCTGAGTCATATCTCAGCTGATACTTAGTTTGCTGTGTATTGAATTTGCTGTAAAAGTTCCATTGTTCTAGCTATATATATGTGTATAGTACTTAACTGTCTCGCAAGATTACAAATAAATGGATATTTTTAACAGAAAGATGATGTTGTTGGCTTCTCTTTTTGGCTGAGGTATTCATCTATTTGTCTGGATTGCAACATAGCAGAACATATGAGAGCTGTTTACTAAATAACTCCCAGCAAAGCTGTCCATCTGGATAAATGAGCATCAGCCCAGTGCATGCTGGGAGATTAGACTGAGTCTGCTTGGCTAAATTCAATATTTACCAAGAAGGCTGCTGTCAGCGCTTCCCTGTTACAGTTAGAGTCTGTGTGTTGTGTGTGCATTGGGAGAAAATATTCACAAGTTCCTAAAAATCTCTTCTTATTTATTAACTTGTTTACTGAATTCTGTAACTATAAAGACACCACATGTAAGTTATGTATTTAAATTTGGAGGTGTGTACGTGTTAGGAGTGGGGGCTGTGAGGTGGGAGTGTAATTGATCACATATGATAAGCACTCAATGGCCTGTAATAGTTGACTTTGTTTCCACATCCCATAAGAGCACATCGTTTGTGAGTAAACCCCATTATTTTCAGAGTTTTGGAACAGATCACTCACATATGTGAAAGTCATCCTTCTTCGACACAGATTACACACAGAGGAAGGTGCCTTGTTTAGTGGAGTGGCATGTTGACATACAACAAGAAAACGATTGGAAAATCATGGCAAATGAGCCATTGTGGTTATCTGAATGTTGTAATACTCCTAATTTGGATAAGTTAAAGGATTTTAAAGGAATTCTTTACATCACCATATGTCAAACCATTCCTCTATGATGCTACAGAAAACTTTTAGCTCCCACTGACTTTTAGTGAGCTCCTGACTTTAACAACATGAGGTGGTAAAGAACATTTGTGGCTTTTTGTAAAAATCCTTAGATGAGATGCAGTGAAATTTATTAAACACATAGCTCCCTCAAGATAAATTCTAATATTTTATGTGATCTCCACTTTTCTTCTAATGCAATGTGATGCAAGGTCAATCCTTTGTCTCTCTTTGGTTTCTAATCAAAAATTGGAAAGCTAATCACATTCCTACTTTGTGTTTATCTCACTGCCTCAGTACAGTCTGGGCTGCAGCTGTGGCCTAGAGGGCTTGTGACCAGAGGGTCATCGGTTTGATTTCCCCCTCAGACTGGCAGGAAGTGGGGGTGGCGTAATTAATCAAGGCTCCCTCCTCCATTAACAACGACCGATGTGCCCTTGCGCAAGGCACCTAACCGGCTCCAATTGAAATGGCGGCCCACTGCTCCTGTGTGTTTTCACTGCATGTTGCAGTCAGTGATGGGTTAAATGCAGAGAAGAATTTCAGTGTAAGTAAAAATACACTGACAAATAAAGTTTGAAGTTGAAGTCTCAGAAACAAAGTGGTCCCTGAATGCCAATGCTTATTGTTGAAGACTGGTGTTTATTTTACATACAAATATGTGGCTATATAGTATCTCTCAAACAAATCATAATCTCAGTACTGTTTTTTTCCCCTCAAAAATAGCTGAAATACAATACTTAAAAATCTTTCATGCACAACATGGAATGCATATGAATATAATATGAGTATGGACAAAGCTTCTCCAGCCAGCGTCTGTGCAGTACTGGTCATAAAGTTTCTTGTTTATAGCAAGTTCATTGCATCAAATAACTATTTAAAACCAAACTTATCAGAAAAAAAATGAACACTTGAACATACACCAGCATGATAACAACTATCTAAAATGAGAGAAACCTTGTTTAGGAAGATTTCACTTGACATGTTTTTAGATTGGTCCATGTCCCATCTGCTAACATGGAGCAGGGAGAGTTTTATGACCTAAACTGCAGCCGGCCAACAGGGGGTGATCATGATCGCTCATGTCATCCATCTTTATATAAAGGCAATGTTTTTGTTGGCTTGGCTTGTTCACAAAATTTGCAGTTGTCTGACTGCTCACATTTTTTTTCCCCGTCAGATTTGGGACCAGATTTTATCATTTGAGCAAGTCTGAGCAATCCCTTGGTTGGGGCAAGGTTGCTATGGTAGGTATATAGAGGTATAATTAGGGAACTAATAGGAATGATTTCCTAAAGTACAAAAATAAGGCTAAAGCAGTAACATACCCAAATTTTCTTTCAACATCTTCAAAATGTCCAAGAATGGTATGTCATCTTTTTGTTCAGGGTATGAGAGTGTGCCCATCTCAAAACTGGCAAGCAGCCGCCATCATTATGTATACATGCATGGATAAGTGCATCTGTACTCACAAAGAACTTATTTACAAAATCTTCTGCTTCCTCCAGTTTATTTATTAGGGTTGTTAGGGATGCTTTCCAAACTTCAAACAAATGTTTGTGTTGTGAACCATCTGTCTGGCATCAGAGCAGAGAAAAGAAGAGAAAGAGAACAGACAGAGGAGTATGAAAGAGGTGGCGTACGCAAGACACAGAGAAGAGACAGTGAGGGATGAGAGAAGGGGGGTGGGGGGGGGTGGGGGGTTAAGATGTTCAAGGCCAGCTCACTCTCTATTCATGGAGCTTAACCAGCCATGAGATTGGCCTGGAATACCAAACACAGATACGTCCCCCTGCATCCTCCACCCCTTACACTTCCTCGTGGGTACACCCCACCCCTCCATCCCTGCCCTTCTCATCTCCACATAACACGTTTCCAAGGCAACACCACAGGGGGTCAGAGGTCGGGTGTGGTGTAGGGTGGCGAGAGTGGGTGTCTGAACGTGGGTCCATCTGGCTGAGTGACCTGACATAATCAGATATCAATCCTACCCTACAAGTGGGGTGAAAGACAGAGCAAGAGAATTCTAAGCTGATTAGTAAAGCATGGGCTTGCTATTGATGTGTATTTGTGTGTGTAGTTTGATGGTGTGCATGTGTGTGCATTGAGGGTAACTGAAATTATCTGTCAACCCTCCTTGATATTGACATTTACAATCTTGAACATAATGGAGAAAAAGGGATGACGATGGAGCCGGGGGGAGTGCTGGATGATGAAGATGAACTCTTTCTGTGAAAGATGCCAGATGGTTTGTTTGGCATGTTGGCACTCTGCCATATCAGAGCACTGTTTCCAGACCAGCCTTAAATACAGGTGTGGATCAATTAGGAATCAACCAATATGGTTCTTTTAGTACCAATCCCAAGTAAGATATGTTTGGTATTGAAGCTGACATTAGTTTGTGTCTCAGTCTTTTGTCTGATTTGACTATTCCTCTTTGACCAATCCAGTTCTTTAACAGAAATAAGAACGGTCCCCATAAAGTGACTTGGTTAGATTAAGGGACCTTAACCAAGAAACCAACACTAAGGACACCCTCGGACCCTCCACTGTCTGAAAGGACCTGACTGTGGTTATGAAATAGGAAAATGATCAGCAGTCTCCTTTGTTAAACATTTTGCTGACCCATTCATCTGCTCTGTCTTCCTCCCACTGTGTCACTCTATAATAATATCACTCTACTTCTGTGTTTGCTTGTAACAAACAAAAGTAATAATTCCATCCAGAATCAGTATTGATATTTTTTTTAGCATTAGACTTGCACCAGACCTAAAGCTTAACTTACCCCTGGTATAAAATAGCATTTCTCTGAAGGAACTCTATTCCAAAGCAGAATGTACTATGCTTAAACTAGCAGACTTTGTGTGAAGCTGTTATTTTCTGAACTAACACACCCCCAGTGGCAGTAGCATAGGGGAAGGTGTCATAAAGAAATAAAAATATATAATAAAGTGTACAATCAATAGCACAGTATTATCCCTGAACTGGAAATTTGATGGATAAATGCAAAAGGAGACACAGATAAAATCTAACAACCAGCAAACATGATCTGTATTGCTATTGGTGAGCCTATAGTTTAATTAAAAATCAGTCACTGTCAGTTTGCTTGTACCGTCTGAGAAGGCTGAGGACATTGTGACGGTGATGTTTTAATTTTTTGAATACACACTTTTATCAAGACATGATAGTCTCAACTTGTCAGGTACATGCACTTCCACAAGGACAAATTGGTCCCATTTGCTTGGCTCTGATGAGTTGATTTAAGCCACATCATCCAATTTACTGACCTCTGAGGCCATGTTTGTATTGTGATTATGAGACTTCCAACAGCTTGGTGGGGGAAAACTCACACATGACAGCTTTGAGAAAATAAAACACCACTGTATTGTGAAGTGCTCTCTTCCCTCGTGTTTTACAAGTGGTGACTTTGAGTAAAGTTGGATGCTCTAGAGTACAAGTCAGACTATACCCAAACGAAAAATATCAGAATTTGTCATTTGTTCAAATGTCCAAAAACAACATATTTTGCATTTCTTTTTTCAAGTGGAAGAGGTCAAAATGAGCAATGGTTTCTTTCCCTAACCTTAACTCAGTCATTTCAGGTGCCTAAATCCATTCAAACCTTGAACGTTGTGGTGGCAAATCAGGAAATGGTCATATGAGTAAGTCTGTAATGTTTTTTTGAGGACCCTAACAAAGAATGATGATAAAAGGTGGATAATTGGGCTTACAGTATGCATGATCCCAACAGCAGAGACAGCAGTTAGCATCCTAACACAGCAAGTGTCACATCAACATTTATATAAAATGTGTCATATCAAATTCTGACTACATGTATGTGAGATGACTGTCTTATCAGGAGGTGGGGGTGGGGGTTTGTGGTAGCCAAATGGCTGCCAAGCGAGAGATCACTGTTTGAGATCACTTCAATCAACCAACAAACTGGATAATTTTAGTGACCAATACTTTGTAGTTGTCTTTGTGGCACAAATGGCAGATCATTTGACACCACATCAACCAAGCAACAAATTGGGTCATTTTAGTGAGCATTTGGACATGTTTTAGCTGACTTTATGGTACCAAAAGCAGATATTGTGAATGACATTTCAGGAGATTTTCCAGCTGTGTTTATGGGGACAAAACCAAATATTTCAATGCAAAACATGATCTTTTCCTAACCCTGAACAACCTAACCTAGAGTGCAGACTTTCAATATGGCCAATGGTTGTCTAGCAGCTCTTTTCTTTTTTTTTAAACTATGACAACAGTCTTTTCCTAACCATAACCAAGCCCTTATTGAAGGCTACATTGAACAAAGTCTTCCTCATACATGAAGCAGATCATTAAAATTCGAGTCAGACAAATGGGATGTCATTGATGACTTGAGAACTTGAACTTGTTAAAGTTCCTTCACACGTGTAGTGTACTGCTACCCTGAAATTGTCTAGACATTACCCGGAGGAAGTGTTCGTGTGAACCCAAATATGTGGTTGACTGGAAGATGGATTCACAGGAGAAGAGCTTGATAACTAAAGGCTATTGGTCTCATTGTACTTTTGGAGACTCTGTAAGTAACCCTGTGTCCTGGGAGCGTAGAGTTCTAGTTGCATAAAATTATTATGAAAGAGTCCTTCTTCTACATGTTCTGTTTTGTTTGTTTGTTTGTTTTTGCTGTTTGTTTGTTTTTCTTAAATGTGTGTGAGTGCATTTCTGGTCACCTTTCTGGGCTGTCTGGCCTTACCTGCCGCCCCCCGCTTCTCACCTGCACACCTTTGTTCTGCCTTCTGCAATTAACTCCACATTTGCCAGATTGTTCCAGCTTCATTGAGACATCATTGTCAAGCCAGTCTGTTTTCTGCAAGTTTAGTCAGTGGTTTTTGTGGCTCTAATCCTTGTTTCTTGTTCTTGTTCTTCTTGTTCACATTCACCTGTTCACCTCTGCCATTCTCTGCTCCAGTCAGGTTTTGTCATTGTGAGTTTTTCTGTGAGAGCTGTCTGTACCTTCGCTCATTTGGGACCCAGCTCTGGACTCCTGAGACCACATGCGCTTGTCTTCCGAAAGACTCTCTGCAAAGTTGTTGCTTTTAACCAACTGCTCGTCCAGAATGTTCTGTTTTTGTTGGATCCTGTTTTTGAGCTCGTAACAGCTGCATGTGTCAGGCAACTTCAACAATGTCTGGACCTGATTACCCATACATTAACCAGAGTTCATGTGTGAAAGCGGCTTAAGTAAGTGGGTGAATCTTTGGACGAGAAAAAGTGTTTTTTTGTGGTCACCTGTCTAATTAGATATTGTTTGACATTTATATATATACATGCATTAGTTTTCTGAAATATTTTTTGCCATCTGAGACAGATGTTGACCTTCAAAAGCCTTTGCTGTGATGTTTTTATCCTACGCTTCCCATAGATCACCTTTCTGGCTAACCACCCACTTCAGTTTATTGCATGCACAGTAGATATGTAAACTGAACGTGCGTGCTGGAAGATTTTTTTCCCTGAAAGAGCTACTGGATGTTTGGAAGTGCACATTCAATACGTTTTCTTGATACAGGCGAAATAGGTCAAAGTACTACTTATGATCAATCATATTGAGAAACAAAACAGACAGCTCTAAAACGTGAACCTCTAAGATTACTAATGGGAATAAATCACATGAAAACCAACCACACGTCTTTCAGTATGTGATGGGAAGTGAGGAAGTGAAAACCAAGCAGAAGGGAATGTGTAGCACGTGGGTGTTTTCAAGTGAAATAAGCTCTAATTGTGCCGTAAAACACAGCCAGAGGCATCAGAGAACAATGCAGGACCTACGAAGAGAGACGCTGTGACTTAAATACTATCAGCTGTGCTCACACCGTCAGCTTATTCAACCACTGTTTACACCCCAAATCTGGCCTCTCTCTCTCTCTCTCTCTGAGTCATTATCAGTTTCTCTTCACCCCTCTTTATCTCACTCTGTGATAGTGAAGTGTGGGAGAGTACATATTTACCTTTGAAAGGCGGGAAATTTCACCGTCACTTGTTGGTAAACATGGACCTTGCTGTCATCAGAATTTATTACTTGCAAAAACTGTGTTTGTATGAGGCACCTGTAATGAAAGGCAAAGAAATAAAGAAGTAAGCAATATCTGGAGAAACTGTTGTGAATTATTCATTATTTCAGGAGAGCCATTCCTCTCACCGTATTTACAACTCCAACTCCTGTGTGATTACATTAATGTAGTAACAATATGTTAGTTTATGTCTTCAGATAATTCTAAGTACATTCTTAGCTTAATTACAGCATAATATAATAATCACATGCAGAATTTAAAGGGCATAGGACATGTTGGGTCAGATGCATGGTTAAAACTGCACAAATTTCCAATAAATAAAAAAATAAAATAAATGGATTATAATTATTATTCTAAAGCCTCCAGAAATATATGTAGTGTACATCCAGGAACAGATGGGAACTGAACACCCTCAAAGACAACAAATTAGAAAATAAAGATGGATTGCTCTTGTCATGTTAACCATTATTAGCAATAAGCAATATGTACACCGATTAAAATCAAACAGTACTGTGTGTATATCTGAAGTAATGAAGCAGAAATAGGAAGGAATTCAAATAAACAGTATATTCAACAGCTTTCATTACAGTTGATGGGCGCAACAGCCATCTTGGACTTTAGCACCTCTGGTCTTTTCTGCTAATGGTAGTGCTGGTTAAGCAGTGAATGACTTGGATCCATATTGTAAATTAGCCTAATAATAAAGTGAATATGTTAAGGGTTCTCTACAAAAGGATGCATTAAAAGGCTGCATCTGAACAAGTACTATGCTGAACTTTATGCCTGTTCAGATACTAGCCTAGTACAGGGTGGAAAAAAAAGGCAACCTGTTTCCAACAACAGGCAATAAAGTTGCCCTATGTTTATTTTCAGCTATGTGGTAACTATTGAAATATGCCATGGATTACTGTTATCACTATCCGTGGGGTAACATAGGCCAACATGCTGTCTACTCCAGACCTTTCTGCACCTCCACTATGTTCAAGCTGATTGGTGCCACTGTCCGGTAAAACATGCAAGCAATTTACCATCGGTGTTTGGATATTTGAAATGTGTGTGACCTTCATACTCAACGAAATAAGATGAAAAAAACTTAAAGGAACTGAAAAACGGAATTGCAACAATTCTTGATTTGAGTTTGCAATCATGTTAACACCTCACCCAATTGACTGTAATCATCTCTCCCTCTCTCCTTATGCCATTGTTTAGTCAGGCCAGGTTGTTGAATTAGAACTGGAGGAGAGAGACAGGGAGGAACAAGAAGCTGTAGACTGCTTGAGTATGGATATTGTGTACTTCACAGCTCTCTCTGATCACCAGGGAGTTGATCAAGATGGAGCAAGTACATTGGTACACTTGCACTGAAACACTTGCACTGGTACACTTGTCCATGGTAAATAATACAGTGCATATTTTTAAGGGAACCAGAAGGGTGGTGTACTGGTGGGTGGTGTTCAGCTTATTTTGGAGGAGGTGGCCAGGGCGGAAAATGCAAGGGACCATTTTTTGTTCTAGTCTAGCCCTGAATCTTATACTTTTATTTTTCAATTTTGATTGTTAACGAATAACAACAATGATTTTTTTTTTATTATTATTACATCTTCTTCCTGGATGTGGTTAACCACATTTCTGTGCACACTGCAAAATTTAATTAAAACATCCTCGTGCTGATCTAATGTAAGTGTATTCTCTTGTATTACTTTTCAGCCTGCTTCATCTAAATATCAGCATATTAAGTAAGTTGATCAGTACTAGGAAAATAATAAAGAAAAAGTTAATCGAATCCAAAAGACAACTTTTCTATTTCCTAAAACTTCCACCAAGTAGAGCTGCTCCATGTGAAAGTTCACTCTACCAAAAGTAGACCTTTAACTGTCCAACGATGATGAGACTGTCTAACCCGACCTCCCAGGGCTGAATGTGATATCATTAGCACACAGTATGCAGTAATTAATAAACTCTGTTAGACTTTATTGCGATTGTCAACGACAAGGCACGAAGCAATTCGCACAACCATGGTAATTCCATTAATTATCACAAGTGCAGAACATTTAAGAAGCTATCAAAGGTCAGACTCATTATGGAGGACAGTATTTAATGTCAGCTCCATTGTCCTCTACTTATTGTTGGTGCTCAAGACGAACGAACACTATTTATAATTAGACAGGAAGACTGAAATCCAGGTCAGATTTAGCTGCAAGTGGTGATAAGCGGAATCCAGGCACCGTGTTTTGACATGTATGGATTAAACAACTTTGAAGACACAATAGTCACCACATGTGAATGGAGTTCACTGGAGTAGAATGACACAAAGAGAAACAGGAGGATCTTTCCTTCCAGTTACAGTAAATCGACCATTTGTGACAGCAGTAGATAATTAAGTTTAATTGCGTTGTATGCGGCGAAGTTATCCACATGACAAGTTATTTTCACTCACTGACTTCAACGTAGTACTTTACAAATAATCTGTAAAATTTACTATTCATGGTTAATCGTTGTACTGGTCTTCAGTATGTCACAGTGAGTTTGGAAAAGTGTTATTGGTTCGAATTTAAATACATGGCTTTTACTTGTAACAGGGTATTTTTACACTGTTGTATTGCTACTTTTACTTAAGTAATCTGGGCACTTCATCTGCTATAAGCATGTCTCTTTGAGGACATTTTTGACAGACCTGCCACAGGTCTAGTGGGCTCTCAGTTGGTTTTGTCCTGCCGAGAGTTTCTCTGTGGGGGTACTCATATAGCCCTCAAACTGACAGGGCCATCTCTGTTTTTTCCTCCCCTTCCTGCTGACCCACCATGGTGAACCTGAAAATTGCCATGGCAGTTATGCTATACTGACATCTCTGGGTCTCAAGAGACACATGTAGACACATTCTTGGCCTTTAGATGCAGTGTGACTGATGAAGCCAGAGATGCACAACATTCCATGTCATTTATTTGCTGCAGTGAATGAAATGATCTGTATTTTGCATATTCATAAATGAATAATGCAGCACTTAGACCAGCCTAAAATTATTACTAATGTTTTGTAAGAATTATAATGAATATTCCACAATGAATGAAAAAGAAAAACTCCAGAATGACTTGTCCAAATGATTTATTGTTTGCTGACCTGCTGCGAACATGGATCTGAATTAGACACAGCCAATCAGACTCAACCGAACCACCTCAAACCTCTGAGGCAGAATTGATTAGTTAAATGACGAGTGAGCCCCTCAGCCAGGGTCAGAGGTGAAGGGTCAGTAAAACAGCCAAGAAAAGGCTGGGAAGCATAGCTTGTTGATCTCACCTCTAACAAGAAATACATATTAAGATAATTTAGAAAATCACTGGACACGATAACTATCCAGAGATATACTAGTAAACTGGATATTTTTATAGTATTTATTAGCAGCTTCCAGAATGAAGGAGGGTTTATGAGAAGTTCTACATATCGTTGACTAAAATCGTTGTCATTGCCTTGAAATGACTTCCATGTTATTCCAGGATAATGAAATAGATATGTAAAGGTGCACTAATGATTACTGTTATATGAGGCTGAAATGACTATATGTAATGTGAAAGTAGTGATGAACCCACAGAGAATCAGTCAATCTATAGCTGCCTCAGCTTTACGGCTAATTGCTTTAGCTTTGTTTTCAGCAGCAGTTACAACTATGTATCTATCTAGCTATCTGTTTTCACAGGTGGAGGACGGCTTAAAAGAGCTAAAAGGACAGTGAACAGAGAACTATTCAATAGTTGGACACAAAGATAACTTCAAATAAATGCTACTGATGCTCTGTGTCATGTTAGCTTGATGTGTAAATGGGCAAATGTTGGTTTACACACTGACCGGATCAACTTTAATACATCAGCTGTTGTGTTTTCAGCTTATTCCGCTTCCCCTTAGTGAGAACAAATACACACAGTGTGTGACGTCAAAGACTAGACAAGTATCCCAGTGGACATGCAGTCACACCAAGCTGCATCAGGGTTGATCACTGTGAACAGACTTTTCATCTTCTCAGTTTTAATTCTTCCATTTTTGTTTAGCTGAAATGACAATTTATCATCCATTCGTTTTCTATACCACTAATCTGTGTAGGGTCACGAGATTGCTTGAGCCTATCCCAGCTGATTGTGGGTGAGAGACTGGATACACCCTGGACCGGTCGCCAGTCAATAGCAGGATCGACTCTAAAAGACATATAATCACACACACTCACACCTAGGGACAATGTAGAGTAGCCAGTTAACCTAATGTGCATGTTTTTGGGACTGTAGGAGGAAGCTGGAGTACCCAGAGAGAACATGCAAATTCCACATAGCAGGGCCCAGACCGGGACTCAAACCTGGAACCCTGTTGCTCTGAGGCCACAGTGCTAATCACGGATTTAGCCACCATGCTACCTGACATGATATCAAATATTTCAAAAACCAAGTCTTCAAGTTTATATATGTTTTAGGTATTCTTTCAACCAAATCACTTGTGTCACATGTATTTAACCCAAGGCCCACAGGCCATATCATATCAAGAATATTACTTGCACAATATAATTCTGTGATTTGTTATGGAAGTACAGTGTCCATGTTCTAAACTACACATCTCAGAATACATTAGTTGTTATCCATGCACTGGAGGTGTCTATAGTGTCTCACAGGCATGAAGCTGTTTCCAGCAAGTGGTTGTCGCTAGTAATGTTAATAGTAGCAGCCAACCAAAGTGTCCAAGAAAAGAAAAGTTGATGCAGAGCGAAGGCAATTTAATGAGAGACGGGAAAACGAGAGGCTGCCATATTCTTGGTAAGACAGCGGCGGTGGCAAAGGAAAACAAAGTTATGTCATTTAATTTAATACTCTGTTACTTTTTTTAATACTCTGTTACTTTTCCTGACGTTTTCAGTATTTTCCATGGTATTGTTTCAGTATTAATATTGTGATATTTATGGGAGATATTGAATCAAAGTCATAATTTTGGTATTGTGACAACACTAAATGTGGCTAAATAAATTGCCTGATTGTCAAAGTATTTTTCAGAGCTCTAATTGTTATGTGATGTGATAATAAGTAGATACATTCAATTACATTTACAACCAGCCCTTTGAGGGTAACTAAAATGCTGGTGTGGCCTGGGATGAAATTGAGTTTGACACCCCTGACTTGGGTTGTTGCCCAAAATTGCCTTCCTCCTCATTTATCCAGAAATTGCTACTACAGTCAAATTTACCATCGATAGCTGTAATAGCAGTTTAACTAACAAAAATACCTTGGCTTGTACAGTGATTACACTTTGATATGATAGGTAAACTTACACGCTTGTGCACACAAGCCATAACAACTGATGTGTTTGACAATTATTGAGACTGTTGAAGTGATGCAAGAATTGTGCAATACATTGCAGAATGAAATGGTTGCCAAAGCCATTTGTTGATCCAAACATCTCGACCTCATGTGTTGCCATGGAAACTCCCTCTGCCACGGCATCACGAGCTGTCTGGTCAACTGGCCCACCGAAGGAAACGCCACACGTACAACCATATGGCAGTGTGTATGCACTGACAATCAGTATGCCCTTGGGAAATAATGGTCAATAATCACAACAAACAGTCCACTGGGTGTGAATGTTTATGAGAAGAAATTGGCAATAAGACTTGAACACATAGAGGAGGACACAGATGGACATTAAGATCTAATGGGTTGCTTTTGGTAAGAACCAAGTGTTTCTCGTCTCCACAGCTACAATATATAGAAACCATTGTTAACTCACTATATATACATATACACCCCTAACCATGGCAAATGAGGCGCGTGACTCATCAGACCAAACATGGGATTCTCTATCTTTAAAAATACACAGATGATCCTTTGCATACACATGTGTCCTAACCAATCTTAGCAGCAATAACTGACTTGGTTATTATTATTATTATTATTATTGCTATTATTTGTGTTGTTGTTCTGTATTCTTTTTAAGATTAAGTTTTAATGGACACATAATGTGATATACAGAGGCGTTAATATGGAGTTGGTCCCCCTCTATGCAGCTGTAACAGCTTCCACTCTTCTGGGAAGGCTTTCTAAAAGATTTCTGAGTGTTTCTGTGGGAATTTTTACCCATTCATGCAGTAGAGCATTTGTCAGGTCAGGCACTGATTTAGGATGAAAAGGCCTGGCTTGAAATCTCTGTTCCAGTTCATCCCAAAGGTGTTTGGTGAGGTTAAGGTCAGGGCTCTGTGAAGGCCAGTCAAGTTCTTCCACACCAAACTCATCCAACCATGTCTTCATAGACCCTCCTTTGTGCACTGGGACACAGTCATGCTGGAATAGAAAATGACCTTCCCCAAACTGTTGCCACAAGGTTGGAAAAGCATTATCCAAAATGTCTTGGTATGCTGAAGCATTAAGTTTTGCCTTCACTAGAAGTAAGGGGCCGAGGCCAACCCCTGAAAAACACCCCCAGTCTGAATACTTTTGTCTATGCAGTATATGCTGCTTGTAAACCTTTCCCTCAGCCCCAATCCTTGTACTGCGTGTACGTATGTTCCTTTGCTGCAGTTTTAAAAAAGGATCTCACTTGCTGAATTTTTAAAACAATTTTGTGCAAAATATCGCTTCAGCACAAACTGCAATATACTTTACTACCATCCTCAAGCCCTATTTTATTGCTCAAAATGCTACAGTGGTGGGAAAATTGAGTCATTTTGTAATGTACATGTAGTAAAAAGTGTACACTGGTGTAGGCTGTACATAGAGAGGGCATACAAGGGTAATAATAGTAATATTACCACTGCATGACTGCTTAAGTGCAATACTTCAGACAAAATGATGATGACAACTAGTCACAGTGATACTGCCTTTTCACGAATACAAAGATGTAAAGAATAATTAAAAATCTTGTCTAGATTCACACTTAACACTTTGTCTGCTGGGTCTTGTGATTCCCAATCCCGGACGCCCCCCACCCCCCAACCCCAGTGCTCTGGTGGCCCCACAGGGCAGGCCAGCGGTCCTTGGCCAGTGTTTGTGAAAGGGCCCCAAGCCACCCCTCACCGTGGCAAATGAGGCGCGTGACTCATCAGACCAAACATGGGATTAGCTGGTAATGATCTGGCAAATGGTTTTGAAATAATAATTATCTGCCCCTGCAGTGGATGTTCAGACAGAAAGTAAAAGATGTGTTGAATAACAAAAGAGAATGCGAATAAGAGGCAGAACACAATAAAAGGCAGGCTGTGGCAAGAAGTAGAGGAAGAGGTAGAATACAGCACAACAAACATGGCACTTTCTGATTTAGTTGTCACACCACTGGCAGGGGATTTAGCTTCCATTTGTAACCTTTATATTAATATATAACACTCTATGTATGTGCAATCCATGTCAGCACCAGGACATAACTCAGAAGTGGCTCATTTGTGCCCATGTTGCAAAGTTATGGAGGAAAATAAAACTGCTAAAAGCAACAAAACCAGAAAAATGCTGAAGATAATTAAATCAGTATTGTTGATCTCTGCTGCCATCTGCAGGGGTCCGTGTGGAAGATCATGTGGCGCTGCATGCTGCTGTGGTATGAAACCCTTATTGATCTGTAAGGGTTTTCTGGTTGGTTGTAAGAACAGTTTTAGCACAGCAAAGAAACAATAAACAAGCAAAATACAATGACTGTTAAAAACTATAGAAGGATGAATAATTAAGCTCCCACTCCAACAGGAGTTAAGTGATGACACGAACAGCGATAAATTCCTATAAAAAGTGCTCTTAAATCCCATGAAACTACATATCTAAGTAAACTCGGGAAGTCATTTATGAGCACAATGGAGTTTTTAAGAGTTTCTGAAAAAAAATACTATTCCTTAGATATCAACTAATAGAAACTTCTGTCGGAGGTTTGAACAAATGAACATTTCAACAGTGTGTTGAAAAGAAAACACCTGAAGTTTCTCTGTCTATTAAAGATTATTCTGCCAATGATGAATGTACATGTCTGCATCATCTATTGGTTTACCAGAACCTCTTTGAACTGAAAGACTTTGGCTTCCTCCCTGCAGTACTTCTCGCCTGCCAGTACCTGTATGTGAAGTTAGGATTTCCCTGCTTGCACAGGACAAATGTTTGTCCGATGTTTGTTGCAGGGCCATGTATCACCAACCTTCTAGTCTTAACTCTACGCAGCTCTCGTAGGAATGGAGGTTTTAAACACGGTGCATGCTACATTAACTTTGAAGTACATCATATTTATACATAGCTTGAGGGAATCATATTAATTTTGTAAGTTTAGCTTTTTAAGCATTCTTTTGTATTCAGACTTCCGTTGCTATCTGATTGTGTAACTGTGCATAGACGTTTTTAAAAAACACACAGGTTTAATGAATGACATTAACAATGACTGAAATCAATTTAGGTGAGCCAGTTCTCAGAAACTAGTATTGTGCGTGTTAGATGAAATAGCTTCATGAAATAGAGTCATTATTAATGCTATTATTTACGTGTGCACTTTTTCTGCAAATTTGCTAAATGGGGTTATAAACTCTTTTCAGTTCCATTGTTATGATATATAAGCTCTGCGATGTCCACATGGAATTTTATTTTGAAGTCAGAGAACTCTTGTCCTTGAATCCTCTTAGAAGATTAGCCTTTCCAAAGCAATCACCTTGGTTGCCCTGAGGTACACTGTATTCCACCGTAAATGAAGACTGCATGAAAGCTGTGTGAGACAGACTACCATGTTTTCAAGATGTCAGATGAAAACCAGACAGATTCAGGAGAGGAGGACAGTGATGACAGTGAGAGTACGTCAAGCGTAGGACGACATCGTTCATCTTTGGCCACCTTTTTCAGCCGTTTAATTTCAGGTGAGTTATTGGAATTTTTCATGTCAGTTTGAATTAAAAGCAAAGGTGTGCTTAGAGTAGAGCTCAATTTGAGTTTGTCAACTATGAAAGACAGTATAGACTAGACTCTTAGAGTCTGTGGACTGGCACACCTGAGCATAACGCAGTCGTTATTTATATTCTAGATGATACCTGTGCCTCTGTTGCTGTGACATGTCAAAACATCCGTGCAATAAATAATCGATCATATTCCGTAAGAAATTCATGCTTCTTGATTTTGTAGGTATAAGCCTTATTTGCAATATATAATACGGACAGAAGAGGGCAACGGTGGACCGTCGCAACTTGATGACACCTTTTGTTGACGTTGTTGTCAAAATGTGCGACAACTATTGTAGTCTTTACATAGTGACGGAACCTCAAAGCCTCCTTAGCTCGCAATTTATCACCAGATAGTGAGAGACTAACAGTAATTAAATTAATACATTATCTAAATTTGTAATAAGCAAACGTTAGGTGTAACAGGAAAGCTGTTATTGCTTAATAAGATAGTCAGCACGTAACATTAATGTGTTGTTACCGTAGCTTAGCTTAGCCTTTTAGCTGAGCAGCATTGCTCAACACAGTTTTCACAGAGATGGAAGGAACTTATTCCGGTAACACCTAGCAGTCAGTGTAACTACAAAACCCTCATTCTTATGTTGTTGTTGTAAACTGCCGTTGGTGAAATAGGTTTATTTCGAAACTGGGGCTGCCTCCAAAGCGTTCCCAACATGTTGAACATTCCGACCCAGTCGTTCCCAGCGCCGAGTTCCCAGCAGCGGGTCTCTCCGTCCGGCCAGTCTGGGAGGAACAAGGTAACACTCTTAAAACGGATGACTACGGTGGATCTATGTGGAGAGCATACGGCTGTTAATGCTGTCTTAGAGTATATTGATACACCATAATAATTGTGACAGTCATTTATAGCTAAATTCTTCAGAGCCAATGTGCATTTTCACACAATCAACATTATAACGTGTGTCAGCATCAAATAAAAATGACATTAATAATAGGCTTGTTAGCAGTAGTTTGAGCCTACACAGACGCTACTCAACTGTCTTAAATGTAACCTTAACATGCCTTCACGCAACAGCTTTTCCTGTGTTACCTGACCCTGTCCCTTTACTTGTTTAGGTGGCCTTGAAGCCTGGACACAGTCTGATGGACTGGATCCGGTTTTCGAAGAGTGGAAAAGATTTGACTGGGCTCAGAGGGCGCCTGATTGAAGTCACTCAGGAAGAGCTGCAGAAACACAACACAAGAGATGACTGCTGGACCTGCATTCGAGGTGAGCTCATAGGGTATGGTCTGACGTAGGACAGGGGCTGATCCACACCGAACAGGTGAATAGCCTCCTTGATGTCAGCTTGATGATACTTGATCTCACTTTGTCTCAAATGTAGTTGAATTTAGAGAGGTTTGTTCTCCACATGGACATCCAGTAATTGTGTCCACTAGACCAAGGCAGTGAACCCTTAGAGACTGAACATCCCTTGTGCGCTTAGGTGCAGGGGATCATTATGCTTTGATGCAGCACTTTTAATTCATCCATAGGTAATAGGCTGAGTTGCAAGCCCTTGAGGTTAGGCGTTCTTAGATCTTTTGGATAGTTTTAATGCTGTTACTCTTTATCGTTCTTTTCATGTACTATGCTGGTCTTCTGTGGTCCACCAGCTTTGGTGGAAGTTGTTAAGCTGTTGATTTACTTGTTGATTTGACAACTTATCTGTTTATTATGAAGTTTTTTTTCCGTGTGATGGTCTATTTACCTGCATTGACATTGTTTAGTCCACCAGACTTAGTCTTTAAATGCAAATGTCACATCCTAAATTGACAGTTACATGGCCGCTCTGCTCTGATACACTGTATAGTCATTTAGTTGATAAAGAATCCCTTTTAAAACATTACACAGTTCATCAGATATTAGTACTGCTATCAGTTTCTGTTAGCAGAACCCTATTCTAACCTTGGAAGATTTTTATATATATGAAATGATCAATAATTAAATTAATACATTGCTCAATTATTTTATTAACAAGCAAATATTAACTGTAACAGGAAATACATGTGAAATAGCCTCCAGTGCCCCGATTACCACTGGCACCACTGTTGCTTTTGCTCCACATCTTTTCTAGCTCTTCTTTCAGCCCTTGGTATTTTTCAAGCTTCTCGTGTTCCTTCTTCTTGATGTTGCTGTCGTTTGGAATCACTACATCTGTCACCACTGTCACCACTCTTCTGTTGTTTGTTGACCACCACGATGTCCGGCTGCTTCGACGTCACCATTTTGTCAGTCTGGATCTGGAAGTCCCACAGGATCTTAGCTTGGTCGTTCTCAACCACCTTGGGAGGTGTTTCCATTCTGTCCTTGGGACCTCCAGCCCATACTCAGCGCAGATGTTTCTGTATACTATGCCAGTCATTTGGTCATGGTGTTCCATGTGTGTTGTTCCTGCCTGCGTCTCACACCCTGCTGTTATGTGCTGAATTGTCTCAGGGGCATCTTTGCACAGCCTGCACCTGGGATCCTGTCTGGGGTGGTGGACCCCAACCTCTATTGATCTTGTACTGAGTACCCGTTTTTTTTTCTGTATGTTTTCAGGTATGGTCTACAATGTGACGCCCTACATGGACTACCACCCCGGTGGAGAAGAGGAGCTGATGAAGGCAGCTGGCATAGATGGCACTGACCTGTTTGACCAGGTATGAAAGCTGATGGAAGAAGTGTAACGGTGTCATTTTTATGTTATGTTTTATGTTTTTAAAGCTAATGGTACAAATGGAAAAGGCCAAGCTATTAAAGTCCCAATGAAGTGAACTTACACTCACATTGTTGGCTAAAGCAGTAGAGATCCAGCGCTTTTAAAAACCCAAATTATTTTGTTTGTCTGAAGTGCAGTTCTGCTTTGGCAATAGCTGATGAAAGGTCAAACCCCTTGTTGTCTCATATATTTCTTTCTTTTTCAAAATGCTTTTTTTCATACTGGGGCAGAATTTGCTGCTGACAACAGATCTTATTCTTAAATGATAAAAACTGGTTCCCTGCTTGCTCTTTGGGGCCAAACTAAAGAACACTTGCCCAAGCAGTGAGTATAGCGTGTCCTGAACAAACTCAGCAGGGATCGAAACAATCCCTGGGACCTTGAGGGAATAGGAACATGTTTTGTTTTGGCTGCCTTGTGAGTGCTTGGTGTTTGTTTGGTGTGGTTGTGCAAGCTCTTTAACTTGGGTGTGAGTGATGTGGGTTTATATGTGTAGCTATGGTAACTCTGTTTGTTTGGCACAGGTGCATCGCTGGGTGAACTATGAATCCATGTTAAAAGAGTGCCTGGTGGGCAGGATGGCCACAGCTATTAAAGGTACACACACACAAAGAACTTACAGTTTCTTTACATCATTGTGTTCACATGCTGTGTGTTTGTGTCTTCTGGAGTTAATCTGTGACCTTATCTCAGTGTTAACCATATTGTCAATCAAAAATAATAAAAGCCGCTTCAGGTTATCAGAAAAATGCTGATTATCAAGTGCTCAAGTAATAATTGGGTTATCCCTTATTAAGTCATGTGATAATGTTTAATAAAAACAACAGACAAGAAGTAATATCAGCTGATATACTGATAGAGGATTGTTAAAACTCTCAGATATTATTATCACTAAAATGATGGTGGTGCCAAAATATCTTTCTGCCTCAAGCTCTTTGAATGTCAGTAGAGATCTGAGTAATTTTTCAAGGTCATTTTCTAAATAAAGTGCTTTTAGTTGTACCCAATATATATCTGTTTTTGACAGCTTGATTTCCTGCTCTCTAATGCTTGTTAATATGAGCCCTGATGCCGCTCAAATCTTTTGCCCAAAAAAACTTAAAAAAAAAAATAAACACAGCGGTGTGTTGTGATTGCTTATCTCAATCAGTTCTCTGCGATTGATTTTAACGTACTGTTAACCGGAAACAAATAATGTTGTGCCTCAGTATTTGTTGGCATTAGTGTACAGAATCAGACTCAGAATCAGAATTGTCTTTATTGCCATTGTAAGTGAAGAGGTTTCACATTACTAGGAATTTGTCTTGGTGATTGGTGCATACATAAAACGTAAGAACGAGTAACATGTAATAATAGAATAAAATAAAATAGAATAAGGTAAAACAAAATAAAATAAGATAAGTAAAATAAATATGGTTCTGGAGGTAGTACAAAAGTGAGGTAGTATGGAGTGGAAGTAGTGCAAGTAAGTGAGGTTAACAGTGCAAATGGTCAGCAGGTGGATAATGACATGAGCATAGATCAGTGACTGTACTGAAGAAGCTAAAGTGCAGATATTTTAATCAGCCTTTGTGATTGAAAGTTTTAGCTGCTGTGATGTTTCTCTTCTCAGCTATCATCCCTCCTGCTCCTCCTCCTCCACCAACTGGCCTGGCGCCTCCTGTCTCACTGGCTCCTCCCCCAGACAAAGACTCTCGCCCTCGGTATGAAAAAATGGCGCATTTAAAAACGTCTAACACGATACAGGCACATTTAAAGTGAACATATCTGTACACAGTCTGTGACGTTACTGTCTGTGACGTTACTATCTGTGCCGTCTGTTGTTTGTGTAGGTATGACTGGTTCCAGACTGATATGTCTGTTCATCTGGTCGTTTATGCTAAACGGAAGGTAATCACTCACCAATCATATGCACATCTGTGAGACATCAACTACTCCAACCACTGTTGGCACACAGTGGAAACTATAAAGTGACATTTAGTAGAATGTAAAAATCACTCTTGACGTGTCTCTCCTGACTGCAACGTTCTGTCTATTCATTTCAACATAATTTTGATCAGAATTTCTGTTGAAACTACTCAGTTGGTTTATTTTGATAAAAGTTGGATGGATGAAAATGACCACTTTGCCAAAGAGGTGTCTGGAGCAGTAGTTGATGAAATATAACATGCATAACATGTTTTTTGTTTTTTTGGTTTTTTTGGTTTTTTTTTTGGGTCAGCTCCCCAGTACTGGCTGTACCATCGTGGACCTCGAGGCAGATGTTCTTCGACTAGAAGTGCTGCTGGGGAAAATGTCCTACATGATACATTTACGTGAGTAGAGCTTTGGCTTTTCACATCTACATCACATCATCAACAGCAGTTAAGCTCTAGACACTCCAAACCGACATCACACAACTAGTGACAGCAAAGGCTCAAAAAGTTGCACTTGAACACACTGCAGAGGCTACAGCTGACAGCCGCCTACAATGTGCGTTCTGGAAATTAGTTAATTCATCGTTTTATTTATAAAATGTCCAAAAAAAAAGGCAAAAATGCTCGTCGCATTTTCTCAGAACTCATGTTGATACCTTCAGATTGCTACTTTTACCCAACCAATAGTCCAAAACCCAAAGAATCATAAATGAAGAAAAGAAAACCAGCAAATCCTTACATTTAAAAAGCTGGAACCAGGAGATGTTTGACATTTTTAATGGGAATCGAAACGATTATTTGATTAAAATAGCTGTCAGTTAATTTTTTTTCTGATCGACTTAATGATTAATTAAGTAAGTGTTGGAGCTCTAAATCCAATCAGGCATGCTATTAAGGTACAATTAAATTCCTAAAGCCGTCTGTAGATGGCAGAACTAGCACTGTTTGTGTATTAAATGAAAACTGAAAGATGCAAACCCACTGTAGTGTGACACAGCTCCATTTAACATCATGTCAGAGTTATGTGTGTACTCATCAGCGCCGGTCCTGCTTCTACGTCCTCATCTAAAAAAACACTGGACTGACAGCGTTGCAGCAGTCACTTGTGGCCTCTGTTTCTATGTTGTTATGCTCTCAAAGTATGTGATTAGATAAAGACACAGTGTAAACTATATTATACTGATGTACACGCGACTGTGGATATAAAATTAATGATGATTTCATGCTTTTTCAGGTTTAGCTGATGAAGTTGAAGGAAATGTTACCGGTAAGACAATAACACAATTCAGATAAAGACAAAAAAAAAAAGCTTTAGTATTATATTATTCTATACTGTCATTTCTTCAACAGTCCACACTGCCTTCTTAGTGGGGAAGATCCAGGTCACCATACGCAAACAGGTTAAACGAAAATGGACAAGTCTGGGTCAGCCGCTAGAATTTCACAATACATTTCTACGCAAAAAAGACAGAGGTGAGATAGAAGATACAAGACACTGCCAAGCACTGTTTCTTTCCTTCTGATAATCTGTAGCATATTACTTGAGTGTTTAAGGATGTGAATGTGAACAGTGAGTGATTGAACATTTCAATGAACATTTCTGACGCCAAAAGTACATAATAGCTTTTCTAAACTCGTCTCCTTCCTCCCTCCACGTTCTGCAACCTTTCCTGATTGTTTCATCGCATCACCTTGGATATAGCAAGAAAAGGGTTAATACATCTACAAACTCCTTTTTACAGCCCTGTACTATCGGGATTGCTTGTTGGTGTCTAAGACTGAGGTGACTCATAACACCCATCTGTTCAGATTGCAACTTCCGCGTGGGACTGTCAGGCATGTACCTGTTGGAAAACATGTCTACCTCAAAGCCCTCATCCAAGGTAAGCAACCAAGCTGATTGAACCAAGTGATTTTAAAACATTTTCACTTAAACTTACTGAAATAAGTTTGTAGATATTTCAAGTAAGGAAAACATCGATGCTGCTACCTTCAGTTGTGATGGTGCAGTATATAGCATTCCTGCCAGGCTCACTATACTGCCATATTATCCACAACCATGTAGGTACTTAGTGGTAAGTACTCTAAGTACATCCAACGGTCTGGTTTAAGATCAGTGTTAAATTTTCCTGTGTCACATCTGCCTTCACGTCCTCGACTCAAACTGACTACAGGTACCACTACAGGAATATGTAACTATTCTGCTTTATTACAGCGTTAGTTTGGATTTTTTTTAAGTGGGGTTGTATGACTTAGTAATGCAATGTCAGTTTATAACAACGTTAGATAGCGACAGTAGGAAGCAATGCAATGTACTGCTGTAGACAATGTATTGGGGTAGCAGCAAAATTTATTTTAGCCACCCAAGTGAATGCTCACCTAAAATATCAGTTTAGAATATTTAGAATCCTTTACCTTGCTGTTAGACACTCTCTTCCTTTGGCACTGCATTTTCCCAGCTGTGGAATTTTGTATTTCTACACATGTCACGCACTGTACTATGCCACAGATATGAAGGACCTGTAGACAGGGGACATAACTGTGGTTATTGCTTAGCTTCCTACACCAGAACTCCTGCCTCCTTCTCCAAAGTGGGGTCATGCCAACCACCATCAACTGTAGGGCATACACTGACTATGGACAAGTGCCTCATACAACCCTACTTCAACAAACCTGAACTAATACTTTAAGCATATGTACTTCAATAGTCCAGCCTTACAACTTTGGATGATTACACAAACATTTAAGTGCTATTTCATTATGATAGCCTACAATTGTTTTACTGTCTCTTAACCAGGTCATTGATTATCTTGTTTTTTTGGTGAGTCCAAAAATATTTACTTGATAAAAAAAAAGCAAAAAAAACAAAAAAACTGACAGATAAACATGAAATAAATATATATGTAAAGCTCTACTAAATCTTTCATAAAAATTCGGAAATGTATTTTGATTTTTGATGTGGACGACGCTTTGGTAAAAATTAATTCAGCAATTCATGCAGTAACGAACATGTGACTTTAACACAAACAGGTGAAATCATGATTTATCATATGATGCATGTGTTATGTTATCACGTTCATCAGGTGGCACTGAATGGTATAAAGCTAGTATTTATTGTCAAGAAGAGAGATTGTATTGTAAGTAGAGGAGTATTACTCCATATAGACATCATACTATACACTCAGTATAGCTACAAGAAGGAGCTCAAAGAATTATTAATGGAGTGATGGGGAGGTCATTTTTCTATTTTTTTATTGAGTGAGCAAGGGTGTTATCAACATCTTGACTCTTCAGAGCTTCATAAACTGAGCCCCTTTTTTTGTGAAAGCAGTTTTTTTCAATACTAAAGTAGTATTTCATTAATATTTTCATTTTTTTTTTTAAATGTGGGTCTTATGTAATTGTCATTTTTGTTCATATCCAGACACTGAGGTAGTGAGACCTTACACTGCAGTAGATCAGAGCCTGGCAGCAGCCTCCCAGCCCTCGTCGCAGGAATCGGACCTCTACCTCATGATCAAAGTGTACCCCGACGGTGTGCTCACCTCATATCTCAACAGCCTGCACGTTGGTAAGTCATAGCCACTGATGGACAGAGACGCAGCGTCACACATGAAAGCGCAGGGCAGCACCGTGCCTTCAGAAGCTCTCCCATGCAATCCACGTGTAATTAGTGCGTGCTGTTTAGTAAGGCAGCATCCTCTTCAGCTGCATGGCCGAACAGCTTCAGAAACTCTGTCTCCCCACACATTTGTCTGACCATTTTGGTAACTTTCCAAAACAGACTAGCCACTACTAAAAAAGTTAAGATATTTATATTAACTTAAGTAATTAAATAAAGTTCAGATGAAAAAGTTCTTTGGTATCCTTATCATATCCCCCTTTTTTTTTTGTTCTGTTACATACATAAGTTCACTGGAGAGAGGCACTCTTTGCTGTGGACACACACAATGCACTGCAGATACCAGGCAAAATGTGTTGCCATGCTGCTGTTGTGCCTGTTCGAAATTATAAATAACACACATCTGTTGGAGCCAATTGAAATGTATTTTTCTCTTTGTGGTTAGTGTGTAACTTCTGACTTTGCATGTATTGAGAGTCACTGAATATCATCACCAAAAATGTTGCCCATCCAAAACTCTTGCAGTGTTCCTTGTGTTCGACACCCTTGAACTTACTTCAGATTTTTTTTTTTAACTCTGAAACTTTATTTTTTTTTTTGAACCTTTAGGTGACCATATATCTGTTAGTGGTCCTGAGGGTACCTTCAGTCTCCGGCCCCTTCGTGATATCACATACCTCTACCTTTTAGCAGCAGGCACCGGGTTCACGCCTATGGCTCGCCTCATCCAAACGGCCCTAAAGGAGGTTGATACCATCAGGTGGGAACTACCAAAATACCCCAATCATGAGACAAAACACTTTGGGGGGGGGCATTTCCTGTGTTTTATTTATTTCCTGAATAGATAGTTATACATACTTATCCTGTAAGTCACTTGTCTTTGTTTAATGTGCCACGTTTAAAATACTGTACATTAAAAAAGAAGCACAACACTCCAATAGCACATCCCTAATCTACCTTATTATTATAGTAGGTTTTAGTATTGTTATTTAAGTTTTAAAGAAACATTTTAGAACTGAACTTATTGTTGGAATAGGGGGTGTATTTGTTGTAAAAGATGTAGTGGTTGACAGCTGTAACCATAGCACATTTGTAAAATCCAAAGTAGAAACTAGAGTCTTTCCTGTATCGAGAGCTTTTTTATTTTTTCTTTTAAGAAAGGTTGCTTGTCCTTGTTGTCATCAGCAACCTTTTGCATTCACAGCAGATTTGCAGCAGTCACAATGCGTTCCATGTTATTGTTATCACCGTTTAGAAATCCAAGACTGTTTTTCTGATAATTCACGTCTGTGTGTGTCCTCAGAAAAACCAAGCTGCTCTTTTTTAACCGACAAGAGGAGGACATTCTGTGGCGCTGTGAGCTGGATGAACTGGCTGCTAGTAATGACAGGTGCTGAAGCTGTGTGTTTGTGTTTACAACCGTATACTATACTGTTTGCCCCTGTCACAACCCAGTCTGCAAATGTTATTTATTAGAAATTATATAAAACCATCTGTGCAATGTGGGCTGGGCTGTGTTTGAATAGACAACCAGAAAGTGCATACAGGCAGAGAGGGAGAGATGACAGAGAAGATAAGTTATCACCAGTAAATCCTTTAGAGCATACTGATTATTGTTTATATTTGGTAAATATATTGAAGAGAGAAGATCTGATCAAGGCCTATTTCTTTTTTGGAGTTGTATTAAAATAATGACTTAATGGGTGGAATGGGAGGGGAAAGGGAGAATGGAAATGCTTATCAAGCATGAGGGTAAAAGTAAATCAGAGTAAAATATATCACAAGAAGAATGAATATCAGTTTTGATTTGACAGCCTGTCTGTGTTAAAACCGTGCGGTTAGTTGAAGCAGATTTGGGGTCCTTCGTAAAGCCCTGTGTGATAACATGTCCCAAATAAAGCATCAGAAGAATTCAGTTAATTTCAGTTCATATACATAGCGCCACATCACAACAAAAGAAGAAGGTCGGCTCTTGCAGTCTTTGTAAATTTCAATGCTTATAATTAAAAAAAACCAAACAAACTGTGCTACCTGACACAAAAATGCCTTCACCATTCACATTGTGAATGTTACAACATTATTTAAAGATAACATTCAAAGCAAACTTTGGACAACAGGCTTTGATAATATGGACAGTGACAGCTAACCTTTTTTTCACATGATTGTGGATGTAACTCATACCAGTGTGTGTGTGTGTGTGTGTGTGTGTCAGGTTTCAAGTGGAGTATGTCCTCTCGGAGCCCTGTGAAAGCTGGACAGGCAGGAAGGGACGGGTGGACGAGTCCATGCTGAAGGATTTCCTCAGCAGGCCAGATGGTTCCAAATGCTATGTGTGTGTGTGTGGCCCCACTGCCTTTACAGAGCTAACAATAGGGTGTGTAATATAACCTTTATTTTAGAACCACTGTTTATGTGTTTTTCATATTTTTCATTGCTTTGGCATTAATTTTCACCTGTTATTATAACAATCGATCTACTGAAATAACTGCTGAGATTCGGGGAAAACACTGACATCACTACAGTCAAGTCAGACCATCCAAGAAACGATCTGAGAAACTGTGGTAAATAGAGTACAGTCAGTTAAAACAGAAAGAAAACTAGGTACCTTCCAATATGATGCCCCATTCAACCTTGTGAAGGTAGTGCACACAATAAATGTACAGAGAGGCGACCACCATGGGACGTTATTGCAGAAAACGTGTACGGGTAATTAGTGGCAAGAGACAAATAACTTTCGATCCCATTTGAATTGTGCCATGAATTACACATATGATGTTTGTCCATTCAGTAAATAATTTCGCAGCTCAAAAAAGCTCAAGAAAATTGCGGTTCGTCATAAACCGGTTGGGTAAGTGATGTGGTGCCTCTCTCTTAGAGGTGGATATGGCACTCCCAGGCAACCTTGCTGCTACTCTTTCCCAGTGGCCACTTTTTCAGTCTAAATGTTTTTGAGCAGGACAGCAGGAAAACTAGTTTTGGATCTGAGTGGCAGCATGCCTCCTGGCCTCAAAGAGGGAGAGACTAGAAATCCAAGCTGAAACAGCCAACAATTCTTTCTTAAATGCTACCGTACTCATCAAATGACAGCACCAGTGTCATCATAACTGATCGGATATCTGCCAAAATAATGGTACATTTTCCCACTAAGTAATGTTGATGTTGAAGTGTAGTAATAGTTCAGCTTTGTCTTGTACTCAGTCACTTTATTGCTCTCAGCATTTTGTTTTGCCTCATCTCCTTTTTCAGGTTGTTGAAGCAGCAGGGCTTCAGTGAAGAGGAGCTCCACGCCTTCCAAGGCTGATGAGCCTCTGCCTCAGCCCAACTCCACGTTGCAAACACTGTGTGTGCCTGTAAGTGACTGAGTCAATTTTAATGTATGTGTTTGTGAGAAATGAAAGGAACATTGTATTTCTATGCACCAGGGACTTGATGATGCTCTCAGCAGAGAGCACACCCCAGGCTTTAATGGTCTGTAAAGAAAATCAGAGATTCCCTTTGAGTCTGGACAGTTTGGTCAGTGTCTAAAGAACAGTTCATGACAACTGTAAGTTGAAACATTTAAAGTGTGTAAAATGAAAGCATTTAAATATATTTAGACAAAGATAAACGAATGAGATTGTGTAAACCTGGGTGGGTGGGCTTTATGCAATATACAACCCCGATTCCCAAAAAGTTGCAATGCTTTGTAAAACGGAAATAAAAACAGAATGTGATGATTTGCCATCCCCTTTCAACATATATTCAATTGAATGCAATACGGAGACAAAGGTGTTTAATATTCAAACTAATGCGTCATTATTTTTGGGGAACACTTTATGTTAAAGTCCTTATAACCTGTTACTATGTCATAAGAATTATGTGTTATGTCACATTATTATGTGTTGATAATACTTAGAATGTACAATGTTAAAAATAAAATCTTACAACAATAATAATAAACATAATAAGATACTTGTTAACAGTTTATAGGCCCTTACAGAGCATTTTTGCTCCTTTATTATGATTAATATATACTGTATTGTGCATTTATTAGCAGTTTAATATGCACTTACTAACAGTCAACTAGGATTTTTACAGCTATTGATATAAAGTGAGAACAGTTCCTTATTAATGGTAATAAATCTTTTTATTATATACTTAGTAACAGTTAACTATGCATATTCACAGCTCCCCATCTGTAATGTGCATTACATGTGGTCAAAACTTTACATATAAATACAGTTGTGTTCAGCAATGAAACTCAAAACACACTTTAAGCTCTTTTGGTTATTTTAAAAAACTTCTAATCTCTTACAATATTATTATATAATACTATATATTCTTTATTATTTTGTTGTTTTTTATTTATTATTATATTTTGTTTTAATGTGGATATGTGAATAGAGGTGCATATATGTGTTGGAGTGTGTGTATCTATGTACTGCTACGTAGAATGTGTGTGTGTGTGTGTGTGTATTAACATTCTCCCTTTAGGGTACACAACAAATCTCGTACTTTCTTTTATTGCTTTGACAAGCATGACAAAGCATTGTGATTCTGATTGTGACTTAGATGTCACGTCACATGGCAGTCATGGGAATAAAAAGATAATTCTCTTAAACATTGCCTCAAGCAGGCCTTTGACAATAGTACAATTGTTAGTACAGTTACAGCAATTAAATTGTATATCATAAAAGTTAAGATGTGAAACATCACTAATGACATAAACCAAATAAAAAATAGTGCACTAGTAACTTAAAAACTGAGGTAGGTTTTAGTTGAAAAAAATATTCTATTGAACAATGTATTTATCATACATCTTAATGATCAGAAACAATATAACACCACTTTAGAGAGGAAGAATGCCTAGTTTCCGTGCAGTGGTAGTGGAGGTAAGACAGTAATAATACTGCAGTACTGTTCCACTGCTACTTGTTCACAGTGTTGTTCACACTGTCTAATATATCAACACACAGAGTGTTTTGCTGATAGCAACTGTTGTCTCTTCGAATTGGAAGGGAAAATGAGGGTTCCAGACATTCTGAGAAAAGCCTCTATTCTCTCCAGTTGTTGGCCAGTGCTTATGTAGTGGCAAATATATCATGCATCCGTAATAGAAAGAGTCTCGAATGTAATTTGTAGATTTAAATTAAGTTATCAATTTAAAGTAAATTATTAAAAAAATAATTTATAAAAAAGAGAGAGAGAAGAGAGGAAAAAAGACAATCTTGTACTCACTGCCAGTTTGGAAGTATTTGGTATATTTCACTACTATTTCCAATGTTGCATCCCTTAGCACAATGTCTTTGTTGGCTAGTTTTTAAATCAGATTTGATTTTTGTCACACGTTTGATGCTGCTGAATCCCAGTCTGTCAATCTTTCATTGAGTGCTTGACAGCACTTGTTCTTCTATATAATAGAATGATGTTTGAATTATCTTAGAAGTATATCAATAGAAATGTTAAATCTTAGTTTTTAAGGTACGGTTGTGTTGTTTATTAGTCAGTACTATTAGTCATGTTTTATATCACGTTTTATAAGATACAGTTTACCTCAATTAAAAAAAAAAAAAGCTGTCTTCTGTGAAAACATTGTATTTATAGGTTATTTTTATTTTTCTATTTTATCAGTTTTGACCACATGTAGTGCTCATTCCAGATGGGGGAGCATTGTTAATTGTTAAAAAGTGTATGATAAAAGATAAATCAATGTCAATAAGGCATTGATTTATATTGGTAACTGTAAAAATAATAGTTAACTGTTAGTGAATATTAAACTGTCAATAAATGAATAATAAAGAATATATTAATCTTAATAAAGGGACAACATACAGGTAAAAGCTTCGACAATAGTAGTTAACTCAATATATGTAATCCTATTATAAATAATTGTAAGGAACTCAACACTTTTATTGACTTTCTTAAGCAGTCTATAAACTGTTCCTAGGTGTTCTTATATTATCTTCTTACAAATTAAATAATTAATATTAAAGATTGGGTTGGTAACATACTTTTAATCATTTTTTGTGGTTGAATTTGTAAAAACTTTCTTAAGATCCTAACAGAAATCAATAAATCAAATGCTATGATTTAAAAATAAAAAACAAACAAACTTATGTAACACATATCTCCCAGCTGAAGGGACCACTCAGTGTGTCAGGACTTAGGCAATTTGCATTCATTTATTTCAGAGGAGTGGCTTTGGTGGAAATTCTGAAGAGAAAGAGTGAGATTTTCTTCTGTTGGATGCTTTCAAAATCAGGCTAATCCTGCATGTTTTTCCAACTTTACCAACCCCAGCTTTAATATAATAATATTTTAATGATTAATATTCATAACATGTAAACATGTTTATTATTGTCATTTAATACAAACACTTAATAATGTTAATAAGCATCTTATAAGGCCTTATAAGGGCCTCATCAAGCCCAGACTGTTCAGCAACTGGACATCATAGTACATCATACATGAATTGGAAAACATTTCACTATCAAAACTTCTGAAACTAGTGTCCTCGCTTCCCAAATGCATCCTGGTTTTATTTATGTTTTACTTTGTGTCACATTTTTTGAAACTGGGATGAGAATTAACATGGGATTTGAAGTGCGTTGCACAGGATCCTCTTTTATCTATTTGCAACCACTGCAGTGAAATAAAATGTATTATGATGAAATCTTTGAAGCTTAGTCTCTTATTCAATAAGATCGGAACCCAAGTGGTGTACAGTTACTGGCCTTCAGTGCTAGTCACAGTATGTCCATGATTAACACCATGTTTGAACATAAGTGTCTGGGTGTCCACACTTGGCACCAGGACACCCTAGGTCATGAGTCAATGACTGTCTTTGTAGTCGTATCAGCAGATCTACCTTCATTAAATTGTGATGTCTCCCTGCACTGAACACATTCAACTGATTGGACAGTTGACTGTTCACATTCCACTGTGATTGGCCAGTAGACTGAACATATTCAATTCTAATGTAACAGTATAACAGCATTTAATTGAGATGTCACAGTTCACCGAACACTGTGATTGGACAGTTGACTGTTTACATTCAAATTTGACTGGATAGTAGACTTAACCCTTTTAATACTAACATGAAAGTAGAACATGGAGAGAGCCCTATTTAAATTCTTTTAGACCTTAGTGCAGCATTTGACACTGTAGACCTTGACATTTTAACAAACCGTATGCAGTCTTGGGTGGGCATCCGGGGTCATGCACTCCATTGGCTGTGTTCTTATCTTTTGGACAACACAAGTGAATCCACGTCATCCCCAGCCCACATCACCTGTGGTGTGCCGCAGGGCTTAATTTTACGTCTGATTTTATTCTCTATTTATATGCTCCCACTTCAAATTATTCAGAGACACAATGTTGTGTTGTACCTTCCCTTGAGACCCAATGAGCCAAGAAGCCTAGCTACTGCTATCGACTGTCTTAGTGATGTCTGTTGGACGGCTCAAAACTTTCTTCAAGTCAGCAATTCAAAACAGAAATCATACTGTTTAGCCCCCCACATCCCCAGACACCAATCAGCCCTGATCTTCTGTCCACCAGTCAAAACTTACTGCCAGAAACGGAGGAGTTATATTTGACTCAAACCTTAGCTTTGACCCCCAAGTCAAAAAAATTGTCCAATGATGCTTCATCCAACTGCGTATGATCTCAAGACTCAAACCACTCCTCCCACAGTCTGACCTCAAAAAGGTGATCCATACCTTCATGTTCTACTACTACTGCAACTCTCTCCTGTCCAGCATCTCCCGCAAGTCCCTCTCACGCCTCCAACTAGTTCAGAACACTGAAAAGTAGACTCAACACATTGTATACTAGTGTTAAGGGAAACTGACCACATTTAATTGTGATCTCACAATTCAGACACTAAAGACTTTGATTAGACAGTTGATTACACACACACTTACATTTGTTTGAGAGTATGTTATGTATGTAAGTTGTAAGTTTTAATCTGAAATGCAGCATTGCATTGTGGGATTGTTAGCAGAAAGTAGTGTAGCGCACTATATAGCAAATCATAAATGATTTCAGACATACACCTTGTTTCCACACGGTTTTGTTTTGTCTCAGAAATTATGGACATGTGCTCCTATTGTTCAGTGCAAGGGAATGGATTTCTTTAAGGCTGGACCGCAAACATGGGACAGAAGCTAATTTTCTGTTTTTATATGAGCATTATCAAGGCCAAAGCAAGACAAATGGATGTTAGCCGGCCAGATGTGTCACCAGTTTTGCAAACAGACTGTGTGTCATTTTTTCCATTGTGTAGATTGCCTCTACAGTGTGTGTCCATTGATCCTGTGTAGGGATGTCTTTCCTTCCCCATTTCCATTGATTTTTTTTTTTTTAATTCAATTTGAGTTGTACTATTCAACTGCAGGATATTGAATTAAATATGATTATATGAAAGACAACTTCTATTATTGCAAGGAAACAAAGGAACTGGTAAACAACTTTCAATAAAAACTTTTATTTCAGCATCATCAAAGCTTTGATTCTCTGCGGTTTTGACACATTATCACTTCAGCAGCTGCCTCTAAGAAGACCTTGTAAAGATTTATCTGATTCAATCTGCACAAAACTCCACACAACATATACATACATAATGACAAAAGTTTATATGAGGCATTTGCAAACGCATTTATAAATCTTTGAAGGGACCTTGAAGAAAAAACAAATACAGCACACATAGCTACATATAAATACATATAAGCAGAGTTTGTAAAAGCCAGTTGTGGGCAAACGCAGTCTGTTTACAAGTGATCACAGCACAATTACACAACATCCCAACTTGTTTGCAATCAGTGTTGTAGTTTGTGACAGTCAGCACTCAGCTACGAGCTGCTGCTGCTGCTGCTGCTTCCTCTCCTCTCATCAGATCAACATATGATTCATTATTTTATGTCACTAGCTGTGTGTCCAGTTCTCCTCGTAGTTTTGTGTCTCTCCCTCCCTTTCTTTCTCTCTCTGTATCTTTCTGCAGGTTTCTCTCCATCCAGATCTACATGTTGAACTGCATCCTCTGACAAACCCAGTGACAAACCAAGTGTTTACTGTCAACATCTGTCCATGTCGTTCTTCTATGTAGTGCTGTTATAACTAACTTGAACAACATATCAGCTAAAAACAAATAAATACAATACATAGTTTTTCAGTATTCCAATTATAACAACCTGTCATGTTTGTCCTTTGTAATGTATGATGTTTACTGCATGTATGTTTCTCTCTCTCTTTCATCCTCTCTGTCCTGTCTACCTCTTCTTCTCCTCCTTCACCCAGCCGACTATCAGCAGGATGGTTCTCCCTTGTGAGCTGGGTCCTGCTCAAGGTTTCTTCCTGTTAAAAGGGAGTTTTTCCTTGCCACTGTCTGCTTGCTCGGGGGTTCAGACTCTGGGTCTCTGTAAAGCATCTAGAGACAATTCTGATTGGTGCTATATAAATAAATTGAAATTGAAATTACTGTAACGAACATCACTCATTAACTGCTGCATTCGATTCAATCAAAAGGAAGGTTTTAAGTCTACACTTAAACATAGAAAAGGTGTCTGTCTCCCGGACAGAGACTGGAAGACGGATCCATGTGAGACTGTCCGAACCACAAATAACCATACATCCTTGGAGTGTAATGTTCTGGTCAGATAATAGGTTAATATGAGCACTTTAAGATATGTTTGAATCTGACCATTAAATTTATACTTAAAAAATGTGCAGATACCCTGATTTAAGCAAGCAAAGCTTGCGTGCATCCTGTGCTGCAAGAACACATTGGTTATATTAAGAAACCAAAAAAAAAAAAAAACGGTTGGAAACAACTGAAATCACCTCACCTCCGTCAACAGAATATCAATCTCACAGAAATCACAGTGGATGTCACAGAAGGTGGTGTCACCCTCTAACAGGCATCATGTATCATCATACTCAAGTAAAGTACAAGTACCTTGAAGTTACTTACCACCACTGCTTTCCCACCATCCTTTTTATTTACATTTGCCAATCTTCAAGACCTTTTAAATTGTGGAACATCATAATCACAGTAGAAAAATGATCACCTGCATTTTGAAGCTGAACAGAGTGTGTTTTCAAGCCTTTTTTTTTGTCAGGAGTTCTGGTCCTCTACCACTTCCTCCTCCTGCTTTCCGTTCTCAGTGCTGCTTTTTCACATGTGTTTCTTTCTCATCTATTTTTCCACTTTACAACAGAAGTCATCCGAGTCCTCTTTGATGCTCTATCACATGACTGGAGTGTTTTGTCAATTCAGTTTGGACAGATTAGACTTGAATGAAACCAACTGGTGATTAGGGTGTGGTATTTCGAAGGCCAGTGCGATCATGTCACATCTGAGTCAGTTGGCTAGTCCAGTGCCAAAGAGACGGAACATGATCAAACATATAATTTTTATGTTTCATAAAAATGTTTTTATGTTTTATAATGTAACCTTTGCAGGTAATTCTCGTGTTTTGCTACCTTGCCTACACTCACATGAGAGTGTCCGACCATTCCCAGTGTTAAACTCAGATAAGTGATTATGTGACATGATCAGGTAACAGGGTTGAAACAAAAATGGCAATGCTGCTTTGAGATCGTTGGACTTTTATTTTGACAAGTTATCGCCATTCTGTCTTCCACGTTTGTGAAAGGTTGGCTATGAATGTTGTGTCATGTCTTAGGAAACAGTCATGAATGCTTTGTGAGCAATTTATGACAGCTGCTATGAATGTGTTGTGTACTCACCAATGGGACTATGAAAGAATTTCCCTTTGGGGACAAATAAAGGAATTCTGATTCTGATTCTGAAGGTTGTCTAACAATGCTGTCATAACAAGGCACATCACTTGCTCACAAATCCATGTTTTACCAGGTTCACCCTGAAGCCGCGGTGCCTTCCTGCTACAATACAACAACTTCGGGCTGCATTGAAGTTGTTTTTACCTATAGATACACACACAAAGGTAGCTTGTATCCCACTGTGTGTGTGTGTGTGTGTGTGTGTGATTGCATTTCAGTGTTTTTACCCTCTAGGGCCTCCGATAAAGTAAAAGCTAAACAACCAGCTCCAGTAGAACAAGTAAAGAAATACAATACACACTATACATCCACACTACACAAAAAGATGCAAAATACCACAAAGAGACACAGTAAAATTGTTTGTGGTCGTTCTGCATCAGTTCCTAGGAGACTGTTGTGCTATAACTTGTCCTTGGCCTCAGCAGAACCACTTTGTGTGCTCGCAATTCCTAGAAAAAAATGAACGCATATTAAGCAACAGCAAGTATACAACAAGCATAAACAAACAAACAAAAAAAACCTGTTTACCCATTTTTCATTGTACAAGCGATGACACATTAGGGGTCAGGTTTCACTGAAGCCTTTGGTAAGCCTTTCTCATGGAGAGGTTATGACTGAATCAGTGTCTCATCTCATGAGATCTTATACAGGCACCATGTCATCATCCCTGACTAACATATGACATACTTTCTTAGTTGAAAACAAATTGGTGAGTTGTGCGTAGAGTTCATGCAGGTGCTGACAATAGAAAGAGCAGTTTCAGTAGGCTGCTTACTGTTCTTGTGATGTGTTGATTCAACATGGTTATTCTCTCTGCGAGAAATTTGTTAAAACTCAAAGGAAAACTGGATGAAACCCTTTCAAAAGAAAAGCACTCTATGATGATTTGATCGAGCTGACCCATAACTTACAAAACGTGTGGAAGCTATCAAGAAACGCTGCAACCCATTCTAATGTAAGAACAATTAGTCTTGAAATCCTTTAAATTTGTATGTCATCTCTCACAATATCAAATTAGTTAAACCAAAAGAGAAATTTCAGCTTCATTTCTGCCTCATCACTCAGAGGCATGCTCGCTGTATGCTTCCTCCTGGCTCCAACAGAAACTCTGTTCTGATATCTTCAACATTTAGCTTCGGCATATCGTCAACATTCCGGCCTTACCCAGCATGCTGTGACCTGAAATGATGGCATCACAGAGACTTTTTAATGTCACATACCGACAAAGACAAAGTATTGGAGCTTCAAGTGTGTGCGACCTGAACTCGTATCTTGTATCTATTTACCTGAATTGAAGGTTACCAGAAGATTCCGATTAGAATCTGGTGAATACAGGCTTGTGCCATCAGAGCAGAAAGTAGAAAAAAATCATTTCCATCTCCTTGCTAAAAGCTTCAGATTCCCATCTCCACATTTTGATATGAAGGACAAAGGGTAGAGAGGGAGGGAGAGAGAGGGAGAGAGAGAGAGAGAGAGAGAGAGAACGAGGAGTGCAGCAGCAGCTCTCAGAGCAGAGTGTTGGTGTTGCTTTGAGCCTCCAAACCACTGTGTACCATCACTCACTGAGGCAATTTGAAAGATTTGAGTCGGTCAATATAAGGAATCCCAAAGGCTCACAGGAAACAGCCTTTAGCTCACTCTGGATCTGAACTATTTCTGAGATGCCAGGCGCTGACGGTTCGAATGGTAGCGACGTGTCTCCAGTCCCACACTATGAATGGAGATATGAATACTATGACGAGGACGAGCCGGTGTCTTTTGAAGGACTCGGAGTGCACCGCTGTGAGTAGCAGCATTATCTCTGGAATTTCAGCAGCAAAAGCTTCCTCACTTAGGAAATGCTAATAATAGTGATAATAATAATAATAATTCTTCTTATTGGAGTTGATCAGACCTTAAGAAAAAAAAATATTGTTAAGTATTTGTGGAAAATGCAATGCTGATTTTATACACTGTATTATATGTATTATGAATTAAGTATACATTATGCAGCCTACGTGTTTTTGTCAAACTATAATAAGAGCAGCTGACAACAGTGTCACCTCCAGTTCCTGTTAGCAGTGGTTAAAAAACTCCATTCACTTTAGAGCTGTGCTTAATTACAGATTTGAGATCATTTTACTTTACTTGAGTATTTTTGTGTCATATGACTTTATACTTCTACCTCGTTACATTTGTTTTACGGCTATAGTTACTGTTTACTTTAGAGAGTGAGATATCACACATAAACAAATGTGGAGTTTACAAAAAAATCACCCAACGGTGTAAAGCAATTACTCTTATCTCCCCGGTGAAATTAAAATGTTAATTTCTAACGCTATTCACATAAAGAAATTGTACTGAGCAGCTTACTATGCAAAAACATTTGCTGATTGTCTGTTTATGATCCTTTCACTACTTTATAAATCAGCAGTGATTTGATTTACTCTTGTGGCCAGCATATAATCCCACCAACCACACATGGAGTTAGTTGGAGTTAGTCAAATTTATGGTTGTATGGAAATCATAGATTTCTGTCTATGATTGTGATGACCCCTGGTCTTTCACTCTGGCTCCACCTCGAGGTGATAGGCCTTCTGTTCAGATTTTTACTGTTCAGGCTCTCCAGAGGTAGAACCAAATCCATTGTTGGCGCCATGAAATCTGCGTGTCAAGTATTAATGCCCTGTGGATATTATTGAGCGATCTGGTGGCTTTTCCTCTTATACAACAATTTCAACTTGCTTTTTATGTACTTTTCACAAATATATATGCTCTAAGTGTGTCTGTGTGATTCAATAGTGAGCTCATGTACAGGGCATTTATATATATTTATATACATTTATATGGTACCGCTACGACTATTCGTATAACAGCCCTTTCATTTAATATTTGGACCAAATCCATCTCAAATTAAAGTATAACTGTTACAGGGACTTATCATCATTGTCAACATTTATCATAACCCACATCTTGTTTTGTTTTTTTGTAGACTCTATAGTGATTGGATTCTGGGTCGGCCTGGCCGTCTTCGTCATATTTCTGTTTTTTCTGCTCACGCTTCTGTCCAAGACTGGAGCTCCACATCCTGAGTGAGTCTGTTCAGTCCAGCTCAGTGCATCCTGGATGAAATGTATTACCATAGAATGTCTTCACAAAGACGTCAACACTGAGACAGGAACTGCCGAATGATAAATGGAAGAAGTCATGCATACAGATGATACAAATGCTCACTAGTGTGCCAAATGTGTATTAATCTGCAGGTGAAAATAGTATCCACCAAATCCACTATTACAGCTTGTCTGATTAACATTTTCTAACAACTACACTCACTAGCTGTGCTGTGAAATTACTGAGTCATTTTATTTGGGAGCTGGAGGCAAGTCTGGGACTATTGGAGGCTGGCAATGGGCGAGAGGCGGGGTTCAGCCTGGACTGGTTGGCAGTCAATTGCAGGGTCGACACACAAAGACAGACAATCATCCATGTTCACACCTAGTGGCAATGTAGAGAGGCCACTTAAAATGTGCATGTTTTTATGACTATGGGAGGAAGCCGGAGTCCCTGGAGAAAACCCATGCAGGCACAGGGAGAGCATGCAAAAGGGCCCAGACCTGGACTTGAACCTGGAACCCCCCAGCCACCACCAACCCGCCACCAACCCTGTATTTCAAAAAAGAAAATACAAAACTGTAATTTACCTTTTGTCTTGCCACCCTCATGAAATTTATCACGCAACCCCTGGTGGGTTATGCTTATACCAGACTGACTCACTGAGAGTAGCTGTCTTTTACAGCCCTGTTGTTTGGGAGCTGCTTGTGAGCGTCCTGTTTACTGCGATATTTAACTAATATGTGATAAGTAGCAGAGACGTGACAAAACACAATGTCACCAGCAAGAGTTAAAAATAAATCAAAAACATTTCGTGTTGTCCACCTAAAGGGAGTACGCACAGTCACAAGTACAGTCTGAGGGATGACCAGGGTAAGGACACTGTAATAGTTTTAATTTCTCTGGTATCTCATCCAGCTGTGGCCAGAATGATTTGAAGATACTGTGTATTACTTGCTATGTAGTAAGTCTTTCATATACAAAGCTCCTGTCTCTTTCAGTGTACAGAGCAAAGAGTGTCCCATGTCCACATACAGTCGGTCTAAATACGTAGCTGCTGTTTGGTTCTGTAAATGTAGAAAATTGCAGTACTGTTAGGTGATACTGGTAGCTGAGACAGATGGAGGGCATTGCCTGCTGGATTATTAGCTCATGTTATCAGAGCATCCAAAAGGAATGAGCCAGCATTTACTCTGCTGCTGGATGGTGACAGAACATCTGAGAAAAACTCCTGAGCCAACACTGAGCATACAGGGTTTAGAGGCATATGTTTGCAAACATAATTATCTATCTGTCTGATACTGTTCTTTGATAAAACTGTGGTCCATACTGTGGTGTCCACTCGTTGACAAGATGTGGTCAGAACAACGAAATGTAATGAAAGCAATGCATGCTTAATGAAATGAGCGAAAAGGCAAATTTCTTTTTAAGCAGTTGGCAGCACTTCAAAATGAAATCCAGCAGTCATCAGATGATTTGGACTGTAATGTTTCTCATTGGGTGCAGCGTCATAGAATTGACTAAATTGAATTAAATTTGCATATGTAATGGGGAAACCAGTGTTACCTTCATTATGTGGTAAGGTCTTGAACGCAGCCTTGTGTTCAGGCCAAACCCCTTGTACTGCTTCCTGATTAGACTGAGGGCATTTAAGCCACCTGTGGCCTCATGGTTGCCTCTTTGTTCTTCTCTGGCTGTTGTGTGGGCTTCCTGACTCTGAGCTCCCCTCTCCTTTTTGGTCGTATTGGTGCCTGCATTCACTAGTGAATCAAGGTTTGTGTGGACTACTGGTTTATGATGTGATGTGAAGTGGCACTAATGAACATGAACTTTTGTCCTTTTATAGTTCTCCACTGTCATGGGCACTGATTAAGCTGGGTTAGCCAGTGTACCTTTTCATTAAGGTCATTGTCAGCTGCTGTTTTGCCTGGGCACTAGTGTTGCTCTGTATTAATCCTCACATGTTAGCCTGGACCAGCTGGTGTCTTTTTAATTGATTTGTAATGTGGTTTTTGTTCTCTTTTTCCTTTCTTTAGTGGCATTAGTCGGCTTGTAGTGGAGGCTAGGCACGGTAGAGTGGTTAAAGTTCACCGGGACACAGTTTGCAGTGATGGCAGTGAACATGTGTGGTGTGTAAGTGGTTGCACTCCTGGAACACATCCTACAGTGGGCTGCCTCCCTTTAGCTGGCTTCTGTCCACTCCCTTTAGTTAATTTTGGAGTGTTAAAAAAATAAATTATTTTAGTGTTTCTCTTATAAAAGAATCCTTTGTTGATTAAAATTGTTACTTTTTTTTTTTTTTACACTTTGATTCACCTGTGTTGCTGTTATTTTCTTTCTCTACAGATATTTACCTTCATTAATTAATTATTGATATTAATACATTTGGTTTGATTTTGGAACCACGTCTCTGGTCTAAGTTAACAAGCTTGTCTGTCAGGTAATTGAGGTCTTAGTCACACTGATACAGTATTTCCTGGGGTGAGACCCCCACCAGGTGGCGTTGTCTGGTTCAGTTCTGGTGGCCTCCGCCTCACCACACATAGTCGTTTTTAAGATGACATGTAAACAAAGACATTTGGATACTGTATATACAAACACACTACCATCATACATACATACTCTTATAACTATGAATTCAAGTCAACAAAAGCTTTTGCTAGAGAGGTAGGAAGTTATAAGATTATACAAAGATTAGTCTCCAGCACTTTCAACATTTAATTAGCTATGTTTTCTGGGAACTCAAACTTCGTAATCTAGCTGGACGTCTACCTGCATGACGCCGCATATCCGTCAAAAGTTGAAAAAATATTGCTTTTTCTGCGTAGTAAAGGTACACTGTACCCCCTCTCTGTGTCTTTTCCTTTCTATAGCAATGCTGGTCAGCAGTGTGAGAAGCGGCCCCGTCTGATTGGCTACATGGACACCAACCTCAACAACGAAGCACGCCCTCCTCACCCTCGTGGTACGGACTCGTCCTCCTCTGTTTTCCAGTGCTACGTGTCCACGGAGGGTCAGGTGAGTCCCAGAGCCCTGCGGGCCACAGCTGATGGTGCAGATGGAGAAGCTTTAGGAGGCTGCCACAGGAGGCCCAGCACCGGTCTAGAGGCCGGGGACAGAACACTCGTACAGGAGCCAGCAGTGACAGCTGATAGGACAGAGAAACAAGCCATCCTGCCGGCCCACTTCAGCATCCCTAACTGTGTCAGTTCTGACTAGAGCCTAACTCTGGGGGAGGACGACCTGCTCCTGGGAGAACCAGAGCTCCCAGTCGCTCTGGGAGGGCGAGACTGTAACGGACACGATGATTTCACTTAGATCTGAAGAGCTGAAATCACTGATGGATGATGTGCTCACACTTCCAGACCTGAAGAACTATTATGTGAAATTCCATCTTTAATGGTGCGAAACCAGCTGTTACGTTTGGCTGGACAAAAAAAAAAAAAAAGCAGCAGCAGCCCATCATGAGTGACTGTAAAAGACAAGTTTCTGTTACAAATGCTACCTGTTTCGTCCCTCGTGAAGAAACTTTCCTGCTTTGTGACTAAAGTGGACAAAGATAGAATGTGACAAGGCTGAGCCACACTCCACAGTATATGCAGTATACACTCAATACATACACAGCAACAGAAGGTGCTGTTCTGTATGGCTAACATGTTACGGAGATGGAAATAAGATGTTGGAGATGTTTTTACTTCTGGCTAATTCTGATGACCTTAAAGACGAATGTCATGTGTAAAATGTAACTGAGCATTAATAGACAGAGTTTGTGCATCAAACCTACTGACTAAATAAGGAAATTTATTAGATTTTCTTCCTCATAGCAAGTATTAGTGTAGTCCAAATGTATTGTGACCCTTTTGCAGCAGTAACCTGATGAACTCAGGATGATCTACACACCTTGTTAACAGTTTCATGTTTGGAACAAGTTTTTTCCGCCAAACTACACTGTACTCCCTGAACGGAGGGAAATATCTACTCAAGGACGAGAAGCTCATGCTCGTGACAGCGGGGGATGTAAACTTTGAAGACCTTCACAGCTGTGTCCACGCTCAAAGTCAACTGAAAACCCCTGATTAATGTGTGCAAGGTTTGTTAATGTTTTTAATTGACTTTTCTGCATTTATTCATTGTCTTTTTCATACATTTGAATGTAAAGCATATTGACTTATTTGTAGTGTAATGTCTTTAGAAACCACTAGCAGTATTTCACACTATCTATAACTCACCATGCAGCCCTCTGCAGCCTTTGGAGCAGCAGTGTTAATCTGTTTTATTATAATTGCATGTTCCCCTTGAGAACAATTGTATTGACATAATTCCACAGCTACTGTGGACCGTTTTAGTCGGCTTCTTTTGTATGGATTTGCTGCTGGCAGTGGCCATTTTCTCAATGGAGACTAATTGTTTAATTTTATCTCATTTTGAATGTGCTGCTGCTGTGGAACATTGTCTGCTTGTGCTAATGCTGTGTTGTTCACCCTCAAGACCCGCACAAGAGTCGCCAAAGAAAACGCCAAATACTGCACAACAACTTTCAGGGAAAGGATTTTAAAAAATGATTTTACCTTTTGGATCAGCAAGGTGAGGTTACTTTTTTTTTTTTAGCTCTATACTTCCTCCCACTCCACAGGAAAAATATCCCAGTTGACTGTCAGGACTGGAATTCCAATGTAGAGTGCATTAAAAAAGGAACCAAGTACAATTTAGGTCAGTTAAGACCACAAAAAACATTTATTAAATAAGTTACAATAGTTACATACAAAATATAAACTCTAAAATATACACTCAAAAATAAAAAACAGGTAGAGTATGTGTATAAAGACATTCAGTGACTTTTTTTATTTCCAGCTTTTACCCTTTACAGGTTTCTGTATTCCAACAAAATGTAGCTTTATTTCTGTTTGTACATGTTAACATTAAGTATTACTGATATGGGCCAGGAAGCAGTTCCCATTTCAGAGGTGTAATATCAAACTTACTGCTGTCAATGATAAGCCCTTCACCTGAACTCATTTTAACGCTGAGATACTGATTATTGCTTTTGTTGTTTGCCTCCGGCTTCACACACAATTACCAGCATTCACAGTCAGACAGGCATCAGTCAAACCCTGTGTGTGCGTTAACTCTTGGGGAGGACCACTCCCTGTCTCTGGAGATGTCTCAGGATGTCCAGAATGGAGTCCAGTTCCAGACGGAAAGCCTTCAGCTCTCTGCTCTTGTCCTGAGCCATGCGCTTCCAGCGCTCCACCTCTGACTGCTCATCAGTGTCCAGTGTGGGCCATGAGCCACCAATCACCTACAGGGAGAGGTACAGGCGGATCCTGAGGTTAGCCAATACCTTTGTTCGGTATAATCTTCAGTGTCTTGAACATCTCTGATACTGTATACTGCAGCTGTCATGTACAGCACTGTATGTCACCCATGAAACACTATGTAGACAAAAGCATTGGGACAGCCTGACCATTACACCAAGGGGGACTTGGGACTAATGACATCACATCCTAAATACATAGACAGCTTTCCAGTTATAACAGCTTCCACTCTTCCAGAAAAGCTTTCCACTAGATTCTGAAGCGTTTCTGTGGGAATTTTTGCAGACTCATGCTGTAGAGCATTTGTGAGGTCAGGCACTGATGTTGGACGAAAAGGCCTGGCTTGCAATCTGTTTCAGTTCACCCAAAGGTGCTCGATGGGGTCTTTATGGACCTTTGCACTGGGGCAAAGTCATGCTGGAATAGAAAAGAGCCTTCAGCAAACTGTTGCCACAAAGTTGGAAGCATAGCATTGTCCAAAACGTCTTGGTATGCACAAGCATTTAGATTTGCCCTCACTGGAAGTAAGGGTCCTAACTCAATCCCTGAAAAACAGCCCCATCCCAATACTTCTGTCTATATAGTCTATCTGTTAAGCTTTTTCCACATCAACTTTAGCAATTGATCTGCATTGTTACTGTACTGTCCCTCTTTGGAGAACAGTTCCTTGACCTAAATTTCAGCTCTGCTTAGGATGTGGTACTAAATCTAAATGGGACACTCCGGAAGTGCAACAGCTGCTTTGCCATCAGTGATGCAGGACTGGAGCAGAAAAACATGAGCAGTCGCTGCAGGGCTTCATTTCAATTTCTCTTGATTTAAAAAAAAAAAAAAAAAACTGCTCAGAAATGAGTTTCTGTCACTGGCTTAACTGTGATATCTTGTAATTCAGGAGAGAATAAACACATGGACTGATGTTATGGAGTACAGGCAGTCTAACATGTCCATGAGGGGAACTCACAAAAACAAGGCTCCTGTGTGATTCAAGAGAACAACAGTGCCAAAATGAACAGTGAAAGCTGAAAGTTTACCATTTACTCACTGATTATTAATAACAATAATACCATCATTTGTACCTGCTGCAGCTCTTTCTCTCTGTGTTGGTGTCTGAGCTCCATGTTGAAGATCTTCTTCTCCAGGCTACACAGGAGTTTCACCTCTGGGTTCTGAGCGTCTTTAGCTTCCTTCAGCTCCTTCAGCAGTCTGGTCAGCTAAACACACAGTGGAAGCAGTAACTTAACTATAATCCAAAGACATGCTGTTGGAATAAATCTAATCCAGAAGACGCTGTGGGCCATTTTGCCACACAGTAACATCATCCTGGCAACTCACCCTTTTTTGCACATGTACTGGGGATGTCCCCATGAAGGTTAGTTTTTAGTTATGAGTAATGATTCTGCTTTAGGTCTGTCACCCTGGCAGAGAAGATCATTGCTAGCTGGTGTTACAGCTGCATACATGTTTTCAAGCAGAGCTGCCACAATTAGTCGATTAATCAGTCAGTCAGTTGAAAGACAGTTAGTTTGCAACTAGTTTGATAATGGATTAATTGTTTCACTTGTTCTTCATGCAAAAATGTCAAACGTTTGCTGGTTCCAGCTTCTTTTTCATTTATGATAGCAGATGAAGAGTTGTTGGGTTTTGGACATGGGGTCTATAATAAAAATGTCAAATTAAAAAACACAGACATTAAGCAAAATTGCCTTTTCAATATGCTATGTCATTAAATATTTCCAGCGCTAAAATCAGAATTTAAGCTGCACCTGCTTCTGCAGAGCGTCCTCTCGAGTCCTTGATATTGCCAGTGCTTCTTTAGCTCCCTGCAGCTCTTTCAGCTGGTCTTTCAGATGTTTCACCATTATCTGTAGGTAAATGTGACGGTTAAAACAACAGGATCATTTTCAGGACTTCCTGGTGACATGACGCCAGTTGGTTAGAAGAGCCAGTACCTCTTGAGTGTGGAGCTCATTGGCCAGCTCAGCAACCTTTGAGGAAGAGTGTTCCAAGGCGTGGGTGGCCCGCAGCTGGTCTAACATGCCGAGGTGTTCTGCTTTCACAGAAGACAATTGCTCTTCAAAGTGCTCCTGTAACCTGACAGAGCACATTAAAATCAGTTATTTGATGACAAGAAATGTCAGGTGACTAACACACTGATACGCATACCTGCACAGCTCCTCCCTGGCTTGGACAGCATCAGCCTTTAGTGCCTCCTTGTCCTGCTCATTCTGCAGGTCCAGCAGCTCCAGACGCTGCTTCAGAACCTCGTTCTCCTGCAGAACCTCTGAGATATGACTGCCTGTCAAAAAGACGCAACCACAAAATGGACGCTTCAAATGCTTTTAATGCTTCAAGCTATAGCAGTGGCATTAATCGAGGCTCCTCCAGGCATGGCAGGCAGTTTACGGGCATTAAACACATAGCAGACTTTGGGGCAGTAATATCAGCTACCCTTTACCATTACATACCATTTAGAGCAGGCATCTCAAACTGGTCCACAGGAAGGCCGGTGTGGCTGCAGGTTTTTGTGCCAACCAACCAAGAGCACACCGTTTGACCAATCAACTGTCTGAAGACGGAGATCAGTTGATTAAATGAGTCAAGTCTGGTGTGCTGCTACTTGGTTGGAAAGAAAACCTGCAGCCACACCGGCCCTCCTGTGGACCAGTTTGACATGCCTGATTTAGAGAATCTCACTGGCACCTCCTCAGAGGTATGATGGTTATCGTGTAAGTGCAATTTAACGTTTTTTTTTTGTTTTGTTTTGTTTTTTAGCATAGTGTTAGTCTTTGTTGTGCTGTCATTATCTGCTTTATTCTGTCTTTAAACAGCACTCTCATGCCCGTATGTTTCAGTTCTTAAGTCCCTCTTTATGTTATTGTCCCTCTCCAGTCTGTGACTGTTGAAGTCTCACATTAGCTTTAGCTGAACTGTGAAAGACTGCAGAATTATTGTATTAAAGGATAATGTGGACAGCAGGGATGATTATAGAAACCGATAAAACTGTCAACATACACACGGACGTGTGTGTGTCGTTTTTAACTCTAACTAAGGCCAATGGATTGTGTACGTTGACTCTCACCCTCCTGCCACATCGCAGTAAATGTAGGGGACGTTTTGTTTTTAATCACCTATAACTGTAATAAATGTACTGCCTATGACAATAAACATTATTCCTTTTACAAACAGAGAGACATCACTTGCCAATTTCACAACCTCCAACAACCAGGGATTGCAGTACTCCAGTCTGCTCTTGAGAGATTTTTTGCTATTAAAGTGTTTGATCTCAGCTGTCTTCATTTTTGCCTTTCCTAGCAAGCGTCATTGGCTTCTCTCAGAGCTCTGCTAGCAGTCGGCTGTCAGTTCCCCGTGAGGATGTGAGGTACTTGGTATTACACCAAAATCTAATTTTACAATTTTTTAAGAAAAAAGATTGAAGATGTGATATACATATCGCATATGCGATATACGAAGTGAACCATGAGGGATACCCACAGCTTCTGCAGGACATATAAAGGAATCCCCACAACAGACAAACCTTTGTGTTGACTGCTGGGTTCATACAGGGATCCAACAGGTTCATTCGCTTTCCTGATTATCCGATACAATCCTGTAACTTGGCCAATACAAATATCAGGAAATACCTCCAACTCGGACTCAGAGGTGAGACTTATGTGGACCTTTTTTTTTTTTTTTTTTTTTTTTTTTTAAATCAAAGGAAATTCATTCATCAAAGATCACAATTTACATGCATCTGCAGTCACATCTGGTTTCGGTTTATATCTTGTAGTCTGACTTAAGTCCAGGTAGTCCTGGCTTAAATAAAGGACAGTTCAAGACAGTTGAAGTGAGCACTGTCATTCAATTTGTCTTTTTGGATATCAGTTCATATATGACATATTCTAGTAGTATTGTTTGATTATGCCTTTAGAATATGGTAATTTGACACTTTTTTATGAATATGTGAGACATGGTTACTGTATATCAGAGCAAGCTATTCCTCTCAGGTATTTGTTTTTGCTTTGGAATGATGATAATGGACTTTTTCTTCATCTCTATTTGCCCTGAAAATGGACGAAGAACATTTTAAAGTAAAGGCTGATTTAAGGGAGCTCACTCAACACTTTCTTGATAAGCAGTGAAACAGCCATCTGTTGTTTTCAATGTATGCTTCAATAAAAGGTTTTTAAGACATCTCCATAGTAACTTGTTGTCTTTAATGAAATGGAACCTGCACGGAACAAGACAAACGAGAAATTTCTCCAGGTGTGCGGCATGAAAGAAGAATGCTGAGTGACACCTTTCTGTCGAAAACACATCAAAAGCGTCAAGTGACCTACCGTAAACCAGGCTCAAGTGCCTCTTGTGCGAAATGTGGCCTTCGATTAAAAACATACACTTGTGTGGTTGTGTAGTTCTTACCTGTAAAAACGGTGGGCTGGTAGGTCTTGTCGTCATGAGCAGCTGGAAACGTTTCTTGCCCTCCACGTGTCTCTCCTGCAGATGCAGAACAGGGTGTTTTGGCTGGGCCTGGTTGTCGTTTGGGCTCTGCTGAACGGGTTTCTGGTCGGGGGTTAGAGACGGACAGCATGTTCCTCCTTTCCTTTTGCAGTCTGTCCACAGTGCGGCTCAGTTCCTGAATGCTTCGCGTCTTGGCGCTGAGCTCTTGGTTCAGCCGCTCTATCCGGATACCAAACGCTTCCTCGGCTTGACGCTGGTGTCGACCTGGACTTGGATGGGCCTGTTTGTGGGAGGGTTTACATCAGTTTGTACCAGTAAGTGGCATTTCATTTTCTCTCTCTCTCTCTCTCTCTCTTTGCTTTATCACATATAATCCATCAATTTACATAGTCCAATATTTCAACTGTACAGAGCAAGAATCTCATATTTTTTAAAGTTTAACTAATTCACCTTTCACTGACAAAGATCAGCCTGTGATAGCATGCTAAAGCTAACAGTGAGGCTAAAGCTAAGAAGGGCGTTTTACATTTGAATGGCTTGTGTAACTCCAATATCAACCTTGTGTTTGAGCTGCAGCTGGAGAGACTCAATCTGGTCCAGGAGGGATTTCTCTTTCTCCTGGTGGGTTTCCCTCACATGCTGCAACTCTTGCTCCAGCGTTCGAACCTGTGACATCCATGGCTCAGTTCCAGCTGCTGAGTTAGCTGCTTCCGGCTTCTGTTTCTGCTCCAGCTGCTGCTCCAGCTCCGAGATCTGCTGCTCATAGCGCAGCTAAACGGTGCACACAAACTTCTGCTTAGTCATTTTATATACGCATTTGATGAGTTTGTCTTTTAGTATCTTTTACTTCAGTCTCTCTTTCAGACTTAACAACTGGTGCTTGAAAGGAGACAGATGGACGACCATTTATGCAGCAATGTCGAGAACTTCAACACGTGTCATACTGCAGCATCGTGAAACAGATGAACAGACAAAATCCATGTGTCCATCTGGGTGCCATGTTTCTACAGAGTCACCTGACCTGAGAATGAACGCTTGATTGTATCCCTTTCTACTGAAAACATTAGGGGGTGTTTTTTTTCTCTTGTCTGGGTGGTTTTCCATTATGGAACAACTAGCGAGCAAAGTGAAGGTCAAAATTAGACTTCTGTATAGAAACAAATCATGTTTTTCTGTGTTTGATTATGGTGATATTGTATACATCCATGCTTTTCTCTCCACATTAAAGCCTCCTACCACATTACCTTTGCTCTCTGGTTCAATTTACATTATTTGTTCCACTTGATGCTGTTCTTGACAAAAGTAGGCACATTTTAAAAGGCTGCACTTGGATGTGTGGAATTATGTTTACAATTGTTTTCCTTAGTAGTGATAATGTATGTGTGTCTGTGAATATCTGTGTGCCCGTGTTTAAACTGTATATGTTTATTCTTGTTTGAAAAACTGATCCAGATCCCAATGAGACTATCTGTTTAAATAAAGGATTAAATAAAAAGAATTAAAGTACAGCCAATTTATTAGTTATACTGCACCGTACAGTATGTCTATAATATTATGAAAATGGTACTGTAATAACAACATCAGGAAATACATAATTAATGTCACTGTTGAACAAACACTAACAAATTACTTGCAGCATTCACATTTAAACCAGTACCAAACTGGTACCAGTACTGGTGTCTTGAGCCCTTTTTCAGTGTTTACTGTGTGTGCCCCAACTTGGTGACCCAGCAGTGATGGGATAACTTGAAAATGATCAGAGGCATAAGGAGGCTTGCTGTACTAGAATATAGTTGATTTTACCAACTTTGATTTCTTCTTTTGATGAAGATTTTTATTTTTTTAAATTTTGAAAATGCCTTTGTAGAAATGAATATATTATGAGGATTGTGAAATTAATGACAGCTATATGTATTCAAACAAAAATTAAACAAATTAACAACCCCCCGTGCATTCTCAGGCACTGAAAAGTACTTATTAATTCACCATGACAGAGCAGCAGTTATTACAACATTGAATAGCTATTCACTTCAGTTGTACCTTGATCCTGTGAAACTGTTGTTCCATGGCCCGCAGGCTGCGCTTGGCCTCCTCACCGTGACTCTCCAGCTCAGCCTCCAAACGCTGAATCCTGCGCTCCAACAGGGCATTGATCCTGCTGGGTGGAGAAATCTCTGTAGCATCCACATGGTCTTGACCGCCAGCCGTGGCTGCAGCGTAGATCAGAGCAGGCAGAGAGTTTGGGTTTCTATGTCTCAGTATCTGCTCCAGCTCCTTGACCTGGTCGGGATATAAAGATAAAGAAGAGACATGAACTGAAAGAGGAAAGGAGTGAGTGTAACAACAAGTTTCATCGGTGTGCTTATTTGTGTGGGAAACCTGTCGCTCCAGGTCCTGCATCCTCTTAGTGTCCACTGTTTTTTCTTTGGCCTTCCTCTGCTGCTCACTGCTTCTTTTGCCTACATCCATTTTGAGTTTTTCTACCTGAAATAGAGACAACATGTTATTTTCATCACAGTGAGCAGCTTCACAAGCAGCACACAAACCTCAGTGCTCAGCTCTCACAAAACACTTTTAGCAACACTCACTTATGAATTCAGCAGCATTCAGCTACGTTAAATGTTTAGGTAGATTTGCCTTCAACTGTAGCTGCAAATAAGAACTCAATACAAACAAAACTAAGAAATTAAAGAAACGTATATGCCCGATAATAATGTTGTACACATTTCATAACAGCAAAGCAGTCAATCCCAATGTGGCTAAATTCACTGTCCAGGCAGCTTACACTGATCCTACTACGTCCAGCTATCAAGATGGATAAAAACAGGAATCAACTCTTAGAGGTCCTGATTCCTGATCACAGTTAATAAAATCATAGTTACATATACATCTATGTGTGTTCTAATGTTTTTGATTAACATTTCATTATATTCATCTGTTTGGTGAAACACAAAAAGCAATCACAAGCAAAAACAATCGCGTTGTTCTCCTCTGAAACTCATTCAAATTATTGGCTGTATTTATGAGCTACAATTTCATTATTGGCCAATAATCAATGTTATAAACTCTCCATGTGTCAGGCTGTCAAATCTGGTTTGTTAAATATATGTTGTACATCCTTAGTGATAATTATGTGAGCCTTTTGAAGGAGGGCTGCACAGATTTCTACAGAGACACTGATGGTAAATGAAATGAGATTAGTGTATAAACAGAATGTGACAGCGCAGCCTCGCCTGCTCTTTGAGTTGGTGTATCTCAGCTGTAGCAGCTTTCAGTCTGCCAGCATCTTTGTCCAGCAGCTCCTGGTTCTCGGCAAACCAGTGCAGCTCCTTCTTCAGGGCAGTCACTTCCTCTCTGTGCTTGTCTTCTAGCATACGGATCTCAAAGGTCTTGTCATCTGACACATTCAGAATGCAAACACACACACACACACACACACTGTCAGTAATACCAAAGTTCACACGCTCACACAGAGCGTAAAGGTCTTTTACCTGAGACAGACATGGCCTGAGCTTTCGCCAGATCTCTCTCTTTCTTCATTAGCTGCAAGTCTACGTCCAAAGCCTGCTTTTCCTGCTTCAGTCTGTGAATGTCCTCAGAGAGCTTGGCCTCATTCTTCTGCACACAGAAACATATCTCTGCGGTAAGCGAAGGGGCAGAAACAGAACTTGCAGGACTTCGCTGAGTGAAGTACTTACCTGAAATGTATTTATTTGGGCTAACAGTTCTGAAATCCGTTGTGTGTGATCCATTAAGCAGATATTTCCCACTGGCCTCGAAGTCTGATTCATCTGTTCCCTGGTGAGAATGGAAAAATGCCACAGAGAAGAATTAATAAGACATTCAAATTTGGAAGATTGTACAGACAGTACTTCAGAAAACACTGGTGACTAGCAAATTGCTGACTGCGCAGTAATCTTTAAAAAGTTAACTGAACGTATTGCATTTCTTTATGATCTTTATGGCCGTAATGAATGAACAAACGGTTAAATTATCTTTATTTTGCCCACACTGTGCTTTTTACAGCAGACCCAACTCTAAGAAACATCGCAGGGAGGCGGGAGAGAAACTAAACTTCTTCTTTCTTTCTGGTTTCCTGCGCATGAGTCGAGTCAAGCGACACATGCTTGTTTGAGGCGGCGGAGGAGGATTGTTAGGAGTTGGCTGAGCTCGGTGAGACATCACCACGACCCGCTTGGAGGTGAGCTGGGCAGGCTTTGTGCCCACTCTGGCTGAACTGGTAATGGGGGTGTGGTTTGACTCTGTCCCACATCATGTTTTAAAAACAAAATATAACAAAATGTAATAACTTCCTAAAGTGATATATATGATCTATGTTTTTCTGCATCATTCATTGTATCAGTGGCTAAAACATGAAGATTAATTCTCCCTTACAAAAATTCAGTATATGTTTGCAATCGGGGAGGCAATAACAAAGATCAGTATATGTAACTGAATAGCATTAGAATGTGCCAGAGGCCATCAAATTTGGGCCTTTATGGCCAAATATTTTCTCCAGATGGGCCATATGTGCAGACCCCTAACTGGTTACTTTATATCACTGTGGAAAGCTCAGACCAAATAAATAATGGCAATGAATTTAGAAATAGGTCAGAGCTCTGACAGACATTTCACTGAATTCACCTTATGAAGACCAGCTCATTCAGTAGCCTCTGGTTTTCTTTAAACATGGCCTCCTCGTTGGCTTTACTCCTGGCTTGCTGGGCCTTCATCTGCAAATACAGCTTCTCATTCTCCTGTAAAACAACGCAAGTGTTACTGCGGCTGAAATGTTAAAAATACACAAATATTAAAAACTGCAATGCGGTAATAAGAACATGATTTCTCATCAATTTCTCATGTGTGGCGAAAATTTCCATCTGCATTCCAGCACCTTAAGACCATTTGTCTAAACATTCATTTTCTCTCCTAAAAGCTTAACAGAGTGTTGGAGAAGTTACACAGTAGATATCCAAAAATATATATCCAAAGGAGAGGCACATACAAATTGAGGACCATGAACAGTAGCAGTGAAGAGATATGTACTAAAAGAAACAAACCTGCTGGTAACCTTTTATGAGCATCTCCTGCTCTTTTATTTCTTTATCCACCTGCTGTAGCTTCTCCTCTGTAGCAGAGTCAGTGGCCTCAGCCCATCTGCTCTTCTGACAGGCTTCCTCTGCACTTCGCAGCTGAAGTGTGGAATAAAATAACACAACTTATTTATGACATACTTACGTATATATCACAGTTGCTACTACAGATGTCCATGACAACAGGTTTTATCTACATACAAAACAAGTGCACAGTAATCACTGGACCTCCAAAAAGAAAACATAAAAAAAACCACTCAGTACTTTAGGTTTGTCTTTCCTGCATCACAGCTTTCATTTATTTTTCTAGCTTGTCCAACAGTGTTTTGTGTTTTACTGACAGAGAGAGATGTTGGTTGGATACTTGGATACACAAACATTGTTCAACTGCAGGTTTCAAGGTGTAGAAGCTCTGTTAAGTTGCTTTTTTTGGCTGCTATGTTGTGCAGTCAATATCGCCAATATACTGCCAGTGTCATATATAACAAGGTTTCGCAACCTTGTTTCATGAAGCTTTTGCACTGCTATGTAATGGATTTTTATAAAGGAGTGAAAAGCCCCCACTACTTCCACAAGTGGATTTGTATGTCCATGTAGTGTCGGAGGTCAAGCAAAAATATTATTTCAAATCGAAATTGATGAAGGACCAAAGAAATGAAAATCTTCAGTAGAAAAAGCCAGAGGAAAAAAAAAATCTCAAGAGTGCTTCTGCAAAAATGATTTAATGCACTTATTATTTCAGAATGTTACCAGTACCAGAGCCATGCAAAAATCCTGCTTGCTGCAGTGAAAATGTTGCAAACAAAGAGGAGCGGGAATCTGTCTCTGGATAGATATGCTGCAGACTGATTCCTGGAGTAAGGTGCATGGCAGATGCATATTGTATGGAAAGCAAAGACAGTGACAAGGCATGGAATTAATACTCTTATGTCCTGTGTCCTGAGCGCACCTTGCTTTGCAGTAGGTAGTTCTGTTGTTTGAGTGAGTTGAGCTCTTCGGCTCCTTCCCTCATCACTTGCAGCTCCCTCTCTTTCTGAGCCAGCTGGACTCTCAGCTCGTCCAGCAGAGAATTAGAATTGTCCTCCTCCCCCTGCAGATCAGATATCAACAATGAACTCAGTTGTCCTCAGTCAAAATGGGAGACGCATGCTTTAGTCCACTCATCATGACACTGCCGAGCTAGCTTTGCATTGTTTATATATCCATTAAAATGCCCTCCAGACGTGTATTAAGATCCATATTCACATGCATAAAGAGCCTATGTTTTTTTGTAGCATAAAATGGTTCACTTCTAAAGGTTTCCTGCTGTCTCCTCCGTCTCTGTCAAGTCCACTCTCAATATATGTGCACTGGAGGCTTCAAGTTTCTACATCACGTTTGTGTATCCTAAATATTGGACCAGGATTGGTTTCCACACTATTTGCGATGTGCATACTTTCAAGCATCTGGAGATGAAGTATTTTATTACATTGTCTTTTGGAAGGTGATAAGTCTCTCCGGTGGTCTTCTGTGTGTCTGTAGCATGCCGGTGACTGTTGGTGTCCCTCTGCTGCTGGAGGACAGCAACTAAGGACTGAACAGAGGCCACTAGCTCATTGCTCACCTTCAGACCTGGCTCTGCGTATCAAGCAAACAAACATGAAAGACACAGTGCCAAACATGACACATAGATTTCACACCTCCACACTATGCTCTGTATGAAGATATAGACAGATTCAGAGAAGGGGGAAAAACTATTTTGAAAGAAATTAAAAAGGAAACAAAAATGGCAAAAAAAGAAGAATCATCAGAGAAACACAAGACTCTTGTCTTACACAATCTGAGCAATTTAACAATGGTATTTTTGTGTGAGTGCCACTAATAACCTGTGTAGTTATCTTTTTTGGGGCTCTTTGTAAGTTTGGCTCTTTCCTGTGGATGTTGCAAAGGACGGGAAGCAGAAGACTGGGTTCTGGCTGGTGCGGCAGGTCTGCTTGGTCCTGCTGACTTGGAAGTGACTGCTGCTCTCCCCTCCACTCGCCTGCCCCTCACAGGAGCCACAGTGGGTTTCCTCAGCGAAGATGTAGAGGGGTGAGAAACAGCGACACCATGGGAGGCCTGGGGAAAATGCAGGAAGTAACAAAATTATAGGGTGACAAGTGTGCTGGAGGTGTTTTCTGGTTCAAAAAACCTGTCCAAATATAAATTTTAGATACGCCTGACTGATCCTTTATCTGGTAATTAGCAGAAAAATCTGTTTTAGACCAATGTATTTAAATCTCTCTGGTCATAATGTTCATTCAAAATAATTGTCTCGTCTTTACAGACTTAACAGAGCATTGTGTGGGAAGGACTAAGCCAAGCGGTGGGGCACAGCTGCTGCTCAGCTGCTGAGATGTGGGGACATCTGGAGGAGATTCCTGCTGGCAGAGCTGGAGCTTTTGGAGGAATAAACAATGAGATTCTACTCCGAGCCAGAGCTGCTTACCGGCAGGAAGACAGCACAGAGTTTCCTGCTTTTAAACTTTTGTGAATTTATCTTCACCTTTCTTAACTTGTCTGCAGTAGTGGTGTACTGTAAGCTAATGTAATTATTCTCAGCCTTACTGATGAGAGAAAAAGAAGGCTAAAAGAGGAGACTAGAGGGAAATAATTGGATTCTCTGGAGAGTGATGGCCTCAGAGGTAACACACATATAGCAACCTTGGCTCCTGCTGTTTCCCACTAGCTTAAGGCTAATATACAGTAAGGTACTCTGGCTCTTTTGTGGGCAATGAACACAAATTATCCCACAGTAAAACTCAAGGAAGTAACGCTGCTTACTACGTGAGCACAACTGGAATCAAATAAAAAGAGAAAGATAAATTACTGTTGAGTCTTTTCCCCAGGTTTCCAGACTACCCTAAAAAATGTTAAATACAGGAATTTTCGTATTGGAAGAATTGCTATTTTAAGAGGTCTATCTGAGTCAACAAGTACTGAAAGGTTTAAATTTTATCTCACCGATTGCCTCTTAGCTTTGCCAACTTGAGATGAAGTGTAAGAGGAATAGTTGGTCTGATCCTGCATCAGCCTCTCGACTTCCTGTCTGATGCTCCATGTCAGATTATGTTTGGGACGGTCTGGAGAGTCCAATTGTGTGGCTCCCTTTGTCTCTGCAACAGGGTCAGCCTCCTCTGGTCTCCTCACTTGTGATTGTGGAGAGGTCACATCTGGGAAAGTCCTTTCCAAGTAATGGGACGTCTTTTCTTGGTCAACACTGTAATCAGAAAATGTAAAAGGCAAACAGCACTGTATTAATGTTGTGAATAGCTGTGAACTAAATCAGTTTTTCCCTTTTTTTCTTCCTTACCTACTTTCAACAAGCAGTAAGTAAGCAGTAAGGTCACTGAGGGACAACTCTTAGTTAATGGCCTAGTACAGACTAAACTGTATTCTTTATAATGACTAATAAAGGGAAATAATATGCATACTGATAAACAACTAGTAGACGGTTTATATATGTACCTAAATATAAAAGAAAAACATTTAACATGTAGTATACACTGATGGTCCTGCATGTAAATCTGTCAACTATGCAACTTTCCAGGAACAAAGGCTTATGTGTCTTATGTGTCATATATGACACACATTGATGTCATATATAACAAGACACTAGAGGATAAGCTGGGGTAGGAAAGACATTAGCTGATAAAGTATAATAATAAAAACATAATAATAATAATACCAAAATCCTGTTATTAATGTTGTCAAGCTTTCCTAACCTTACAGGCTGGAGGGTGAAGCCTCTGATATGGTTCGTCTCTGGCCGGATGGGTCTCATCAACTCTTCTGCGGTGGGTAGCTCTACATAAACATAAAGTAATTATTCAACATGTGTCGGTATTGTCACAAACTTGACTTTTGTAAACACCTCAGCACAGTGGATGTGTTCCATTCCGGGGTTGCCCCCTTGAAGAATGTGGAATATATCACCGTAAGATTTGGACAATTGAAGGTCAGAACCCTGAATCTAATGTGAGCTCCTAAAAGCACAGTGTTATTAAGGATTAAGAATTTCCCACTCAGGATTAAACAAGAAATAAGTAAAGACATTGAAAACAATGAAAAAAATTAAATATTAAAAAACTGTTTCCTGCTGCTTAGTCTGTCAAGCTACAGTATTAGAGCTTGCCTGCCTGGAATCTACACGGTCACTATTTTCCACTACCTGAAAAATTAAAAAGCGATTCTGGAAGGAATCAGACACTATGAGTTTGAAGGACATAACTAGTGTGTCAAAGTGTAGCAAAAACAGGTTCAAAAGTTTAAGAGAGAAGATAAAGACTAGAGATCACAATGTAAAAGCAATTCCACCTCAAAGATGGCTGCATTTGCCAGGTGTTTCAAGGGGAATGTTGGGTCTCTCTATATTGAAGACTAAATTAAACACTATTTGCAAAGCGTTATGAGATGACTTTTCATGTGATTTGGCACCATATAAATAACTGATTTACTGACTGACATTCAATCCATGAATACATACTTGAAAAGTCACCCCTCTTAACTGGGATACAGCTTTAGAAGATGCATCATTCTTCAGGTTAGATCAGTGAATTACACAGATGGACAGAATGAGTCCCCTGTATTGGTTACAACACAGCAGTGTCTGACCTGACTCAGTGGTAGAAGCAGGCTGAAGAGACTGTCTGCCAGGTTGCGGGGAGGAGGGCTGAGACTCAGGTCTGCTGACCCCCCGTCTCCCTTCTTCACATGAATCATGATAATTATGGTCATCTGAATCTTCCACAACATGGATCTGTCTGTATGCTTCATGAAGAGCCTCCATCTCCGAGCCTCCACTCTGCACATACGGCTGGCCTGCACAGAAAACAAATTTGCAACAAGACGAAACTTGAACGATCATGGAGGGAAACTGCGGTGAACTGATTTAGGATTAGTCTAATGATAAACAAATGGAGGCTCAACGCTTTATTGTGAGAAAACACATCTTGTCTGAGGAACAATTTGCTTTTAGCAGGAGAAAACAGAAAAATATAGCTCACACTCTGACGAAAGTCAGGCTGAAATGTTTACTTAATGTTGCGTAAGAGACTGAAAACTAATTATAAGTATCATTCATACACTATTAATTTGGAACAGCTAAATACATTTTGATACAAACTATGCAACTACATTTTTTAACCAACAAAATGAGGAAACAAATCGGCAATGTTGCAAATTGCATTATATTATGTGATGTTGGTTTCGCTCCATGGATAACACTCTCCTCACTCATTTGACCCTTTGTGTTTGTGTTACCTCTGTCCAGTGGTCCTGCAGGGTCCTTTTTTGTGTCGTGTCCACCGGTGTCATCCAGGGAGTCATACAGAGATACTGACACAAAGTGAAGTTAGAGTGACCACATTTAATCACAACTATACGGTTAGCTGAAGATCCTTATTAACTTACAGTACAGTATAGAAGCATAGAGACTAAAGATCATAATAAAACAGAAACTACATGTAGAAGCAATTAAAGTCAAACTCAAATTACAGTGAATATCAGTTCCCAGTACAGTACAACTGTTACACTTGAACTAAGAGTGAAATACTGTCTCAATACATAACTTAAATGAAAAATATTGACATATTTGAATGAGTTTGTGCACAGATATATGTAGTTGGTAAGAAGGTTGTAGCGTTTTATTATTCAGTGATATGCTGTAAATGCTACACACAGCTTGGATGTGTCAGGCTTCTAAGAATCATCAGGCACCGAACTCCATTCAACACTTTGAAGGCCCACCCATGACCTCAGTGAAACATCACCTCTTTTTCTCTTACCTTTAGCAAGAATTGGAGACATTTTAGACTTCTGAAAAACACATCATATCACAAATTATTGACTCAGTTTGTGACATTTCAGTATAAACAAAGAAATAATATAATATATAAAGCCTTTGTAATATCATAACATATTTATTGTTTGCAGCAGAATTGGACAGAAAGTAACCTGAGCTGCTAAATCATTTAGTTTGCTGCTTTGCACAGGTGGATCATGTTTGGCGGCTTGTTGATACTGTAAGAACAGTTCAACCCAACTACAAAAACAAACATAAACAAAGCTTTGGAGATACCTACTGCAGAGATGTCTGCCCTCTCTTCAATTTGAGTGAACTAGAGGGTACTTCACTTGTGGTGCCGAAAACACCAAAAATTACATTTGGAAAAACTCAACAGCAATGTCTCTTTCCAGAAATCACGAGCCAGCTGCTCAAGATAATCCACAGACCTTGTTGTGAGCAGTTTCATGTAGGAGTTTTATGTTTTTTCATATCACCACATAGGAGGAAATGTGCATCTACTTATGAACAGGGTCAAACAGGGTGGGATGTCTTCCTCAGCTGAGCTTATATGCGTTAGCTAGCCTCTTGTCCGTGATTAGTGGCTATGTCACTAAATTCCTAAAATAGTTTTAATTAACGATTTATTCTAGATTCCAAATACAAACCTCATCCAATGGCTCTTTTCCATTCTCCTCTTCCTCAAAATCCTCACTGTAGTGTGGAGAGCCTGTAAAAGCTGAGAGAGAGACCCGACTGTGAGGTGAAGAGACAGAAAGAGAGGTTTGCCAAGGTTTCACTTCTCTCACCTGGACATTCTCTGACAGTCTCTGTAGCTCCGGCCTTCCTTTGATCATCCTCGTTCTGCTCAACAGCTTCCTCACACTTCCTGAGGGGAAGATGTAATTACATCACAGTCACAACTCTGATCTTTTAGGGCTCAGCAGCAGTGAAGACACTGCACCATAGAGCTCACAGGAAAGAGTGGGGGTCTGTTAGTATGCTACGTTTAATACTCATTGCCCACATATCGGAGTGGCCTGGGAAGTTACTGGATCTGATCATCAGCATCAAAACTGTCACTTTCCCCCATTGGTCGTTGTAAATTGTGACAAAGATCTTCATTTTACTGCAAATGTGTATTGATTTATATTGGTTACTAGTAACAGTTATCATTATCAGCACTTAAAAAACATATCAGTTGACCCCTAACTAATGTCGGTAGTAAAATATTCAGAAGGAACTTCAGTAAACTAACCTGCGATTCATAACAGTATTTTTAGACATCATCAAATTACAGGAGATGTTTTGTAACAGCCAAGGATATTTTGCTTGGATTTTCAAGAGAACAACCAGTAACATGTTCCATGAAGACCTTATCCACCATATATTAAGGGAGCATTTACAATGCTGCATGACCACACTCACAAACATTCATGCTTTGTGATGTATTATAGGCTTTTAATACTTTATGAATACGTATACACACCTCAACAATCAATTGTCCTTTGGACTCAAAGTATGTTCTAATAGATCAAGTGCATTATAATACACTCTGAATGCAACCATAATGCCCTATAGATGAGGTCTTCATAGAAAGTTCCTGAATAACTTTCCTATACCTTGCTAGAACAAGGCCTAGTCAATCAAGACCACCCAGACTGAACACGATCAAGGCACTGGATAGTAACATTTTGTTATTTTTGGGTCTTGTAGTACCACTACTGATGTGTTAAATGTGCTTTTTTTTATCTTGACTTGAAGCTTTGCAGTGTGAAATATTTATTTTTATCCCTTCTGTTTGAAGGCTAAGGTAGCCTTACAAATTAACTTAGTGTGCTGATTATGATTATTGTCAAATTTCACAAAAATAAGCCAACTCACGGGTGTAATATTAGAGCATGGATGTTTACACACCTGAGATTTGGACCAACTGCAGAACTTGTTGAGTCCAGCTCCCTGTTCAGCTTGGAGTAATCTATAGTTGATGAAGCTCCTGCCTCCAGTTGGGCAAAGAACCTGGCTTTCTCCTCTTCTTCCTCCAGAGTGTCCAAGCCAATATTGGTTGTGTTCACAGATCTTAACATCACTGAGTCTGCACACAAGGAAAGCACATATGTCATATTTCTAAACAGCGTGAAGACAAAGTAGAATTTTCAAGCACAATATCCTGTATTTGGTTTATCGTTCATTAAGAACCAAAAAAACAGAAACATTAAGGGCTGCTGTTTACTTCAAATTACTAATTATGTGGAATGCCTGATAGCATGTGAAAGCTCCTTTAGTGAGGAGGAAAGCATCAGAACACGTAACACACAATCAAAAAAAGTCTATACCCATGTTCCACAAGTACAATGGTCAGGAGGTTTTTTTTACCAATAAGTATTGCACTGGAGTGCAGCGATGCCACTGCTTCCAGCCATTGACAATCAGCCTCAAAAATCCTCATTCAGGCACTGTTACTTATGTGCTTCTCATAAAAGTATCTTGGCCCCATATGTCTGTCTTTCTCTGTTCAGCTGTTGCTCAAGACTCACCCTGGGTCTCCCCAGTATTGTCATCGATTAGAGCAGCTGCTTCCAGCCCTTCCTCCTCCCTCAAACCATTGCCTCCTGCATCTTCCTCCTCCTCCTCCTCTCGAATAGACTGAGACTTCCTCAAAGACTTCTTAAAAGTCTTTCCAGTTCCCAGCAGTCCTAGGAAAAATGGTATGAGTGTAAATAATTACGGACTATATTTACAGCTACTTAATTCAGTGCATTTATTCTTATTGTGCAAACTCCCATTCAACACCGCTTGTGCACGCTACTAATGCAGATGAGGACGAACAAACAAGAAAGGTTACCATTGCAGTGGATTCAAAACCTGACACAATCACAAAAATGACACACAACACTCTTACCTCACAGACACCACAAGAGAACGCAAGAACTTCACGGGAGTACATGTATAGGAACACATTGCCCTGTCCTTACCCAATCGATACAAACCTTTTCGAAAAGTCAATTTCCTAACATGAATTTTATATATTTCATTTCTATCATATATCAAATTGGCAACTCGCCCATCAATGAACATCAGCCGCAGGTGAATACTAATTATGATGACGGGTTGATGAATGTATGTTTGATTCAAGTCTTGATACTTGATGAATGTTGATCAACCAAAAGCAACATGTGAGTAATTACTGAGGATGTTTTCTCCAAATGAATATCCTCCCTTTCCTGTCTGTACCCACTTCTGATCTGTCAGTGCAGTTAGAACATACCTGATTCATGCCTCTATGCTTACAATTTCAGTTATTTTTCATCTCCCCATTTATGTTACTGATGGATGAGAAATAAAGTGCTCTCAGTGAACTGGTGCTCATGGCCCCACACTGCCACATAGTGGCCTTTGCTTTAAAAGCATCCTTCAACTGTGTTTTTGAATAAATGAACTTGTATGACATAAAGTATTTCAAATGAAGGCTTGGTTTACTGTACCGGGTTGTAGATGCTTTGTTGATTGTGCTTTACCAACAAATAGGCAATGTCATCACTTCCTGTTCTGCTGTGAAATGTTAAGATGCCTCTCTGCCATTTCAAAGTAAAACTGGGCTAATTAAATCAATTTATTTCATCAAATGACACATAATCTAATAATACATCAGTATGCAGACATACAAGACTATTAGTCTTCTATGTGACAGACACTAAAACTATAACTTTAACACACAAAACAATGATGAAGACAATGACAAAAACTGCTTCTCTACTGCTGGGGGACTAATGCAACACTACAAAAGGGTTTTTAGGGTTCAAGCTGAAGTTACCATCTTTAGTGTCCCCCTCGGAATGACTATCAGTGTTGGCTGGTGGAGAATCACTAGAGCAGGTATCATCAGGGTTCCTCTCTCCTGACACACCCTCGACATTTTCACGAAAAGGACTGCTCAGACCGTCAGAGCGCGACTCATCAGATGGAGTCCTGCGTCTTTCCACAGTGTGGGAGACCTCCAAAACTGTGTTGCTGCGGTTCAAGTCCAACTGAAACATTTTATCCAGAGCTTTGCTGCGAGGTTTGGGGACCGGCTTACAAAAGGGCTCCGCACTGACAACTTCAGACAACAACGAGGAAAAAAATAATGATGATTCGACATCCAATTAACTCCTGTATGGGTATTTGAATATGACATCTAAACTACGACAGGCTTTGTTTTTGATTTATCGTCACACACAGGCTTGATCTTTTTTCCTACACTGTCCAGCACGATTTCGAATGTCATAAGAGTGCAACGTCAAATCGGAGGAGTGCTCTTTTAACACCCTGCTGTGTGCTAGAGGTACAACCCACGTAACCAGAGAGAAAACAGACTGACAGATCAACAAGCTGAACACATAAACACATACTTTTAATGTCCATTGCAGCACTTTGTGCACACTGAGCCAGCATTTCTGTCAGTCTCAGGTCTCCAGAGAAAAGAACGTGAAAATAGTAGCTTGATAAATCAGCATGTTAGTGTATTGTTTTATAAAATACTGAAAAATAGTGAAACAATCTTATGTCTTTTCTAACTTTATCTGTCATCTTTCAATTCAAATATGAATATATCTGGAAACACTGGAGATGCATTTTTATTTAAGTAGGGTTCTAAAACTGGCCTGGCTCAATGTGGACGAAGTCTAAAAGAACTCTTAGCTCTCTGTCGTAGGACTTTTTCTCAACTCATTCTCACCATTGTTGCTGTCGGGCTGAGACTTCTTGGCTTTGATAAATCTGCTTTTGGCTGTTTCTGCGGGGGAAAGAGGAAGAACAGAAGGGGACAGTCTTTTAAATGAAGAGACAGTGAACAGACCCACAGAGCTGGGAATGGACATCCATTTTTCTGCACATTTTCGCATTTTGCAGTGAACTTGATGTTTCAAAGTAACAGTTAGAGAGATTTGTTGACTGGATGTTCCTACATACCGAGTACATTACAATATACAACAAAGCGCAACACTTCCCAAATACTAATTTAGAATCTAAATGAGCCTAATGTTGGTCTTTAAAGTAGTTAAAGTGAATTTAAGACTGAACCTTTTTAAGATGCCCTGCAGCGGTGTTCTAGCGCATCCATTTTGTTCTTGTCGGGAGGCTTCATCTCTCATTTGCTCTGCTCTATCTAACTGTACAGTAATACAGGACAAGTTAACTAGTTTAGCCAGTCATCTTAGCGAGGATAATTTCTGAATAGGTTAATTAGTGTCAATACATCTTTACAATAAATATACTGAACACTGACTAGACAGTGCAACATCATGAAGTACTACATTGCCCAGTACAAGCAAAATGCCACCTCAACCCCCCCTGGCAACCTGCCCAATCAGACCACTGGTAAAAAAAGAGAATTTTCAGAGCTGATAATGGAAGTATCTGAAGAGTGCGCCTTCTTGCTTCCTTCTCATTTCCACTGAGAGTTGCACATGTGTGGCACCAATCTGGAATTTGTGAGAAAACGTGGCAGACATTTAGCTAATATTTCAATTATCCTGGAAACAGATTTTAGCTGGGCGGCTTCAGAGGACGTGGGTGAAACTTCAGCGATGTTTTGCACAGTTTCCCACCAAAAGCTTGAGAGGAAGGTGAATGAGATTATACATGACAATTAAGTTTGTTTGTTGTTGTTTGATAACTGCTAATAAACAGAACAATACAGCGATCAGTCACAACATTAAAGCCCCTGACAGGGAAAACGAATAACATTAATCATCGGCTTACAGTGCACTAAGAGAAAATCAAATAAAAAGTAAAAAGTTATCCATCAATATGGCTGCCTGGCATAATGTAGTGAGCCAGGCAACAATGTTGGATTAAAGTTAAATTAGGCTTAATTTGATGGGTGGGGTGGAGAGGGGAGAATGCTATCATCAAGTTAAAAAACTAAGGTTTAGTTTCTAATGGAAACCTCAATCTAAACAAAGATCTAACCATTCATAATTAACTTTAATAAGAGTAAGACTGGTCTACATAATAATAAACAATAGGTAAGGGTGTTTCATAAAGCTCAAGGTGTTGTCTTCTACTTGTTATGTTAAAACAACGGTCCAAATCTAAAGATATTCAATTTAATATCAAATAAAACAAATGAGTGAATTGATCAATTGACCAATGATTTTAGTTCTACCAACAACATCCTCAAGAAAACCTTTTTCTGATGAAGTCAACACAATCAAAAAGTCAAAGTTATCAACAGGCCTCTGGTACCAACAACCAAATGGTACCTACAGCAATTTCCACATTTTACCAAAAGTACTGACTTCAGGTTGGGATGTAGAAACTTTAGTACAAGTATGTGGAATATCAACATAAATAGCAGCACTTGTGTTTTTGTGTCTTGATTTTGTCACATCGATTCTACTGGCAATAGCATTAAAATTAGCAATTTGTGAAATTGTGGGTGGCTATATGTCTGCATACCAATTTAACTTAATGTCTCTATAGCTAAAAAAGGAAGAATTCTAATCTCTATTCCCTAGGAAGTCAGTGACCTCGATTTGGTTGTTTCACAAATGACTACTTTTATGGCTGTTTAATTACTGCCAGCTGTCATTTGCAGTAACACATGCCCGAAATGGTCTCTCAGTTTCTCCCTGGATTGTTAAGCTGAAACACTGACACCACTGCAGCCACTGACTTTACACCTTCTCCTCCTGTGAGGCTAGGCCAGGCTCACGTCCAATGTGATGCATATTATATCTCCTCATTATTTTACCTCTCCCTGCTCCTCTGCCGCTGTCTTCGTCATCTTCCCACCAGGACACTGTTGGTTTCTGGACTGATTTGCGATTGCTTTCAACACTGGACTTCTTGTCAGAGTTGCCCAAATCCACTGAGTCATCTGAAACAGACTGACAGGAGACCAAGTTTAAGTTGCAACAATGGCTTCAAAATAAGATTAAGGGGATACAATGTAATATTTCGAGGATTTGTGTACCAAAAGTTTTCAACAATTAAGCCCGGAGAAATGCTTAATTTAATCCAAAGTAACGGTGCATTTCAGTTGGTTGCCTGCATATGGTGTCACATCCCCTTCACTCCCTCTAGGGAAGTACAGGAAACACTGCATGATACGTTAGTGTGAGGAAGGATGTCAGAAGACCACTAACTAACCGCTCCACTGTTGACTATAGTTTGTGCTGCTCACTAATGATGGAGAGCGATTAGTTATTTTCCTTTGGTTAACAATGAAGACAACAACTCCCATGCTACTTTACGCCATTAGCAAACCTCGTCTTTCATAATTGTTCTGACTGAGCGATGCCATAACAGCAGGAATTACAAATCCTGTGTTTAAATCATGATGTCCTTTGTTTTTTTTGTCTCAATTAGGCTTGGGTGGGTTTGCAGTTTTGTCGGTTCTGTATAGAAGCTTAAACCATTTTACGTTCCTGCATATCAACCTTTCCTGTACCAGTTTCAACTTAAAACATCACCAACAACATCTGCGGGAAGAAGTTTTGGAGAAACTCACTGACAGAAAGGATCCCTGCCAAGACTGACCTTTTTATTAAAGAGTAAAATCCTTTCTGTTTAACCAGAAAGGCAGAAGTCTCACTTTGCAATATTGCAAGATCGTTGTTGTTGTCTTGCAAGTTGTTGATCCTTTCTGTAATAACAAAACAAGCACTTTCAGTGGGCGTAGCTTTGACTTTCAGAGTTGCAGCAGGATTATGTTGCAGCTGCCAGCAACTGCACCAATTACAAAACTTTTGGTAAGTTTGTCTTTAAACTGGTCAAACTCTTTTTAACATTTTTTACACTGACCTAACCTAGGTCTCAGCTGATTTTGAGCACTCATATTTCTGTCTTTACTGTGTATTTCTTATACCAACATGATGAAGACAGTTTGACCAGCCGCTGCTCAACTGCTGCTCAGATTCGGAAACACTTCGCTACAAGACGAATGTCAGATACTCATTCTTCTGACAGCACTTTTAAGTAAGAGAAGTTATTATCTAGTCAGTGCTATCATTTCTGAGAGAGTTTAATTAGACAGACGTACATGTGCTTTCATTCATGTTGTTGCTGGTGACAACTCACAGGCATAACTCATGCCAATCTAGCCTCTTAGTGCCTCCAAAGCTGTCCAGGCCGAATCCAGTAACATTTCCATAACCCTTTCAGCACTGCAAGTATCTGACTTGAATGCCATAGCGGCACAAGGTTAAGCATTCATACAGAGATTAAATGCATGCAAGTTTGCTCCTGAATCACATTATATGATAAAAAAAGATGCCAAAATGTATCAGTGGATTCACTGTGTAAAGCAGGGCCAGGGACTCCCACTCACGGTGGTCATTAACCAAGGCTTCAACTGCAATGACTGAGTAAAGATAATTTAAAGGGTGTTTGCACTTTTGTAGTGTTCCTTGTGTATTCATGTATAAAGAAATATTGGTCCACCTAAGCACTTTTTCTCATGCGACATGACAGAGGTTTCTGATACCTTTGTGAATTTGTGACCTGCAGGTCTGTGTCTGTTTGAGCATGGCTGAGGACAGGCTGAGCTGTACACAGACACAAGGCAGCCACAGGCAGTGGACATTATAAAGAGTGCACTTGGGTTGAATTCAAACAAACTCCTGCAATGCGGCACCTTCCCACAGGATTGCTTTTGTGCTTTGGGACATAGCTGATGTGAAACAATCAGAAAATAATGTTTTGCTGCGTTTGTTTAGTCAGTAAAATTAACGTGGTTTCACATTTTTAGCTCTATTTAGCAGCTATACAGCCGATAACATAAATTTCCCTTTTATCAATAAAAATGACGCATCCCTGACATTTACAGATGAATGGCTCTTGATGAGTCATTAACATGATGAATCTATGAACAGCACCACAGTAGCGTGTCCAAACTGTTACATTACCTCCTTCAAGAACAGCTCGAACTGTTCATCCAGTTCCTCCTTGGTCAGTCTGTGAGACATAGTGATATTATCCACTCCATCAGCCAAGGGGAACCCTGCTATAAGAACAAAAAAAAAAAAGCCCAATTACGCTTTGTGTGTAGCAAATTTTATATACTTTAAAATTCTAACACCTAAACATGATGAGGTGAAATATGGAATGTACAGGCATCATGTTCTTTTCATTATGGAGACATTTAATTGTAAGTAGTACATATTTGCTGCAGATAATCATTTGGGCTAAAGGGAAAATATTCGTTTTAAAATGAACGTATGTTCATGTAAATATTCAAAAAGAAAATGTTAATCATAATAAACAGTTAAGAGTTTTAAATCAGCTGAAATATGAGCATGAAAGTTCATTACCGGGAAAAAGTAGTCTTGTTAGTAAAATAGTCATCATGTTTGCTCAGTTACAGAGATGACTTTTAATCGAACATCCATGTTGAGCCGTATCGCATCTGAGCCGTAAAAACTGCCCACTTAATGACAAGATAAACAAATCCATTTTGCACTGTAACACAAACACAGCATTGGATTCCACAATTAGCTGATCCAAAGAAAATTAACTGCCATCTATTTTGATAACTGATTCATTAATTCAAGCAAAAAATGGCTTTGTCTTTTATGACAGTAAATGAAGAGTCTTTATTTTCTTACAATTTTTGGCATTTTATAGACAAAACAATTAACCAGAAGATTAATCAATGATGAAAATAACTGTTAGTGGCACAGCATACTGAAGTCTGGTGTTAGTCTGGTGTTGGACTGATAAAGAGATGCTGTCTTTTGGACTTTTCGAGCTGGAAATATGAATCTAAAATCTGTCATTAAAACTTTCAAGCTATCGTTTAGCTAACAAATATGCAGTTAATCCAGGACCATTTGACACCTGTATGTCGCAAGCCATTTGTCAAAGGGGATATAAAGTTGAAATAAAATGATGCTTGTTAAAGCACACTTGTGCCGAGCGTTTGACCTAACGATTAATGAAGGCAAACACAATGCACTACAGCACAGATTAGCATTTTTAAATGTTCAGACAAAAAAAGAGGATGTTTTACGTGAGGTGCCAAACACAGAGAACAGTACCTATTCCGGTCACAACTATCAAAATAAAACTGTACCGTAGCTGGTCCATTGAACCAACATGCTACATTGAGCACGTTTAAGTACGCCTAACGTTTAACGTTTATTTATGACGAGACGAGATTCATGACTAATGTTACGTGTAGGTAGTGCCTCACTCTTCACTCTTCGTTTTTTCTTATAAATGTCAGAGATGGCAGTACAAAAACAGTGCAGTAACGCTGGCGCCCCATTTGTATTTTGAAGAAAGTAATGTCTAACTTCCTGTGTATTTCGAGCAAACTGACACAACAAACCATAGCTAAGTAGTTTATCCCTTAGCTCGTAACATTAGCTGGGTAGAAGAACAAAGCTAACCTATCCCACAGCATGCGGAATAAAGCATCACCCTTTTACTAGCGTAGATATATCAGTCATGTATCGACAGAACTCACAAAAAAGACCTTGGCTGCTCGTTCAACTGAGTACTCGTTGAAACTTCCAACTCCTTGGTTTGTTGTTTTGAGCGTATGGTAGTTCCCGCGACAACACCCGGGTGACAAAGCCAATCCCATTGGAGAGGAAAAACAAACGTCATAAGAAATGATATCCAATAGACGGAAAGATAGACAGCGCGAGCACTTCGGGGCTTTACTTTGTGTGTATTGGTAAAAGCACACCCCGGTATAATTATAACGTTGATATGTGACGCACGAAAAAAAGCACCTTGATTTACCATTGTCGTGTAATTGTGATTGAGGACTACAGTAGTCTGTATTTTAAAGCATTTATCGCTAAAACCCAGAATGTTAAATATATAAATAATAAAAGACACTAAAAGCCATGCCAACCCGCAGAGTGCAGGTGTCTTTTAACGTCTTTGTGCGGGTAATTGCCACTATGCATCTGTAAAGGCTCGATTGCCTTTCCTGTGAAACTGTTCATTAATATCCTGACCTTTAACTCAAAAGTGTTATTGCAATATGTTCATAGTCTTAATCGGCAAGCTTTAAACATCATGGATAGAAGACCTAACTCTCATCACTACTGCAATATAGTTAAAAAGTATAATCTTTTATCATTTGAAAATCATCTTGTTATGGCCAGTGCTGGTTTATGATATGAGCTCATACGCTAATTTAGCACCACAACCTCTTCAGCAGTTTATAACAACATGCAGAGCTGGCTCAAGGACAAGTGCTTCTTCTTCAGTGGGCTCTTAGGTCAAATTTAGGACTACAAGATTTGAGCGAACCTGCTTTTTAGTTAAAGCAGACAGGATGTGGAATTGTTTGGCTGGATTTCTTCCTGCTGAAAAATCAAATAATGCTCAAATCTGTTTTTGCAGATAAAAAATATCTCCGTGTATTTTACACTGATACTTTGCAGTAGCTGGTGGAGTGGATTGAAGTTAACCTCAGCAGTAGAGGTCAAATTTTCCCCACTTGGTGGCAGTGTTGAGCTGAAGATCAGTCTGTTTCATCCTTGTCTCTGTACACCTGGAAGGGCAGTCCGTCACCAGGGATCAGTAGTAATCTAATAAACTCTGCCTTGCTTGCTTTTCTTTCTTTCAGAGGTCAGGACGGATCCATATAAACTCTGTTTTCACCTGTCTCCCTATATGGTTCTGTCCCTCATAACCTTGCACACACTCCAACACTCCATACTGTGTGTCAGGAACACAAGGAGGGATTCTGATCCATCCTACAGCCTTATTCCAGTTTAGGTGCCTTAAACCTATGATAGATAGATATCAACACAGCAAGCACAATACTCTACCTCCACACACACTCACACAAAATCTGCTTAAACTGTGTTTTATTTGTTTGTTTGTTTTTGTAATGAAGCTCACAGCGCAATATAAGGAACAACAAATGCATGCATACAGCAGTGTGTTTGACAGCTATTATGATCTTAACATAATATAAAGACAACGGAAGCTGAATATTATGTGCAGGAACCATATAAGACCATACAAAGTTTCCCGGACCTTTTTTCACCAGTGAATGAAGGCTGAATGCCATTCAGCTGCTTCAGCTTCAGAGTCCTGGTATTGTACATGCTGGCTCACTGTCACACTGTCATTGCTTAAGCTATGGCCCTCTTAACAGTTCCATCTTCTGAACATTCACAATGTTTTTTATCCACTTCACCCGAAGCCTGCTGACTGCACCACACGGCACTGAACACTGGGGGTGAGGGAGCATCCCTCCAAATGCTCTTTGAGAGGACTATAGTTAGACAGATGAAGAAAATTATCGCTGACTCCTCCCACGCCCTGCATTCAGAATACAAACTGCCCCCTTCAGATGAACACCACAGGGTGCTAATTAAATACAGGAAATGATGGGTCAGTGAATCTCCTAAACTCTGGCCATAAGGTGGGTATGAAATTGGGAGCTGTATTGTTGTACTTCATTAATGTCTGCATTTGTCTATTTTTGCATTATAGAGTATGTATGTACAGCCAGTGTTACATGTGAATGTTAAATACGTGAAGCCTACTCACGCCTGCACGTCTATGCTATGCACTTTCTGTCTGTCTTTTATTGCATGTATGTATTTTTATGTGGCAACCTTTATCTCCGGAACAAATTTCCCTTGGGACAAATAAAGTAATCCTATACGAAGGACAAATTAAAGCATGCATTTCCCGTTTCACTGTGATCTCTGGATGACTCCTGCGCAGATAACCTTTGTTCGACTTTGATCAAGCGACTTTGTTTGTTTGACCAGTGGAGATGTTCTTATTCTGGCATCTTTTCCTCTGGTTTTGTGTTCTCTGTAGTTTAAAGTTGGGAGAAGCTTGTATCAAACGATCTATAATTTGATCAAAACAGCAATTATTTGTGATTCTAATCAATTGTGTGCCAAGAAAGGTAGTTCTGCTGTAGTTCTGACATCATATTCTAAATACATAGTCAGCTTTCCAGCTATAACAGCTTCCACTCTTCTGGTAAGGCTTTTCACAACATTTTGGAGAGTTTCTGTGGGACGTTTTTTCCCATTCATGCAATCTGGCTCACAATCTCTGTTCCAATTCATCCCAAAGGTGTTGGATGGGGTTGAGGTCAGGGCTCTGTGTGGGCCAGTCAAGTTCTTCCACACCAAACTCATCCAACCATGTCTTCATGGACTTTGCTTTGTGCACTGGGACACAGTCATGCTGGAATAGAAATGGGCCTTCCCTAAACTGTTGCCACCAACGCTGAAGCATTAAGATTTTCATTCACTGGAAACGAGGGGTCCAGCCCAACCTCTGAAACAGAGGTGTGTCTGGATACATGGTGTATTTCTATAAATATAGGGATGTGATACAATAATCCCTTTTTCTAGAAGCAGCCAGACACTAATCTCACCTTCAGTTCACTTCCTGTGTCATTTCTGCCATTTTAAACACAAATGAGGAAAAACAGCCAGGGATTATGACAATAACAGGAGGTAAGATAACACTGTTATTCCAATCAGCTTAATGAATACTTTACATGTTCTAATATTGTATTTTGGGGCTGGATGTACTATCGCTGTTGCATCTGACTGTGCTGCTCTATAACTGGTGGACTATTTGAGTTGGGAATGCTGTTCAGCACTCCCCTGTTTGCATGTGCATTTCTGATGTAAATGTACCATTTCCCTGCCCTAATGAAGGCTTCGTCCTCTCCTGTCACACTGACATTGGCATCACCATCTCAGTTGAGAAAACTGGACAGCTACCTTCATCCTCCCACTAACCAACTCCTTATTCTGATTTAAATTTCACTGTAGATGTATAGAAAAGTGGCTTAAGAGGATGCACTTCCATCTCAGATAATTGGAGTGACCTTCAGTAAAGTGCACCTTCTACACCATTCAACTTTCTGTTGTTGATTCAGGGTATTAGAATACACAGTGGATGCTGCATTTTTTTACCTGCCTTTGCACATTTATAGATACATGCTCCCTTACCCCAGGTACTGTCATAATATTGGACGCATTTAATGGCTTTGGGCCAGACTCCCAGTTTGGCCATCTAGAGCACAGTCAGTGATGGAAGCTAAAGTTGAGTGCTGGGGTGAGTAAGGTAAGCATAGGCAGTCATAATGTAAGGCACATCATTCAATCTCTAGTTTATAACTAGTCAAGAGCATCCATAAGACACTTGAATTTAGAATTCATTATAAGTCACATCTATAACATTTTATGATTGTTGATGTGGTGCATCAGAAAGTGTAATACATGTTTATGGATGTAGTCATAAAGTATTCTGAAAGAATTACGATACACTAGGAATGTCCCTATAAGAAATTACACGTCTTCATAGAAACCAAACCTTTTAATCTCCTGAACATGAGAGGATGACTCAGTCTACATCCTGTCCCTATATCCCACAAAAAAGTGTGGCTATGAAACCCACGTACCCACTGAATTTGCTTAGCAGGCTCAAGTGATGCTTGAGAAATATTGACCTTTGAAATAAAATAATAGGAAGGAGTATCTAATCAAGGCAATGTCACATTATCTAATTTTATACAACACTACTCTGACAGAATACAAAGAAGAGATGCTGCTTGATCTGCAGTAAATCATGAGGCAGGAGTACATGATGCATATGCACTACATATCAACAAGCATCACTCAAAATAGGTCCAACAGGTCAGATATGTTGGAAACAAGACAGTATTTAACTCAGATTAGCTTCCACTCATCACTGAGTGTGATAACCTTTTGGTTACTTTTCTAATAAATGTATTAGTTCATAATCATTGATTTTCTATACTGCTTATCCGTTAGGGTCGCAGGGGAGCTGGAGCCTATCCCAGCTGACTATGGGTGAGAGGCGGGGTACACCTTGGACTGGTCACAAAGGCAGACAACTACACACTCTCACACTCACACCTAGGGGGGATGTAGAATAGCCAATTAACCTAATGTTCATGTTTTTGGGATTGTGGGAGGAAGCCGGAGTACCCGGAGAAAACCCACGCAAGCACAGGGAGAACATGCAAACTCCACACAGAAGGGCCCAGACCGGGATTCGAACCTGGAACCCTAGAGTAAAAGTTAAAAAATAACAGAATCTCTCTTTAAGTAGAACAGTAAAGTCCATGAGGAAACAGATACCTCAAGTTTGCCAGCATTAGCTGACATTAGCCACCGTGTGCTTGTGGTCATATTAGACTAAATAAGACTATAGCAGCAAAACCCAGGAGTGTTTTGAATTGAGTAGGCCTAATCATGCATTTTATTACTCATAAATCCATCTTTTCATTTGTATAAGGAAGAATGAGTTTTTCCCTCTTAATGTAGTCTTTCTTTAAGGGGATGGTGGAGAAACTGTGAAATGACTGATTTTAATGTTTGTGTCCAGTGTTTCAGTGTTCACGCTCTTGCAAATCTTTGTGCTAAACATTGCATTATTGATCGAGATGATGCAACTAATGGAAAATGACGATCAGTTTGATATCAGAGAGTGACAAACAGTAATGAACAGCTAACATATGATTCCAGACGGGTGTGAAGGGATGTGTCATTGTGTTTCAGGTATTAGCTTAGCTGTGACATCTCAGGCACCTGTACTGGGAACATATAAAAAGATGTTTGAGGTGAAGCATAAAATTAAGATGAATGTAACAATCGAGAGATAAATGAGTAAAAAAAAAAAAGTGTCACACTGGAGAACTAACAATCTGACTAAACCTCATCAACTTGAAGCTCATTTAAGTGATCGATTAGTTCTGTCTTCACTATTCGCTTTGATTGAAAAAGCTCAAGTCTGGTGAATCCTCTCCATCACTTTCTTCTTGGGGAAACCACATAATGTGTGCTGAGAGTAAAAAAAAAAAAAGAAGATGACTGTAGGGAGGCTCAGCACTTTGCTCCTGTAGACATATCTCTTCCGTACTGCCTGTTCCCCCTCTGGGCTGAAGGTTTTGATATGACAGCTTACCTGACGGCCACTGACGAGGATGATATACCCTCACATATCCTCGTGTGCTATCTCAGCTCTTGTTGAGTGTTGAGAAATCTTCCTTGTGCTGCCACTCATAGTCTTGTGCCATGCAGATAGAACAATGCCAGCTAGGTCAAACATGTATTTACTTTAATACTCACAAGTCTGTGCAGTGTGTCAAATAATGTCTTGTTTGTCTGAATTATTCAATGAAATACAAGTTGGAATTTTATCAAAAGTAGATAAAATTCTTCCTCTTTGTCTCTTGCCATTTGTAGTTCACATTGTGCCTGCCAATGCCATATGGGGAAGGGATTATCTTTATTTTCCTATGAGAGAGTGGGGTGAATTAAGCTAGTGGAACAGTGGCGCCATTCACTTCTTGTTTCCAAAAAACTCTATCAAAATTAGTCACGTGAACACAGTCAACACATTTTGAAGAAGTAATTAATTTTAAATCAATTCTTAATTTGCCTAGGGAGACCCAGGGGAAAGGAAGAAAGTACATTTAAGATATCATCATATTATTTGTTTTAAGGAGTCAAAATTCTTAAAGATGACATGCCTATCCTAGCATACCTTTTTTTTCTTCAATTTACTTCAATGGGTCTTCATTGGTAAGAAAGTTTCAAGAACAATATTGTCAAAGCATCAAAGTACAAAGGTGGGCAGGATGAACTTGGTCTCATTCTCAGTGTGTTGTGTGCCCTTGTACACACACACACACACACAGTCTTGTCTCCATCACTTTTGGGGACATTACATAGACTTACCATCATTTCCTGGAGGCTTAACCACCACCTAACCATGACAATGCACATTACTTCTCTAATCCTAACCCTGACCTTAACTGAACTCTAACCTCAAAGCAAGTCTTCACTCTAATATTTAATGATTTATGTTGTGGGGACTTGTGTTTTGTCCTCACAATGTGACTGTAAGCTTTCATGTAGGTGCCTTTTACATACTGGCCACAGACACCACAGGCATGACAAAGTGATGCCATGTGAGGAGCTGGGATAAGGTGGTTTAAAAAATATATTTAATGAAAACTGAATTCCATTTCGCCCCTCTGTTTCTGAGTGCTGTATATTGCAGAACAAACAAGTTCAACATACCCTGGATAGATTTTCATTTACTAAGGCTTCATTAAACCCAGGTCTTCCCAATGTTGCCCTGAACACATTCACATTAAACAGATGGAGTTTGCAGTATGTAACCAGTAACAAACATGGACAACTCTACTGGCAGCAGAGCATCATATGTTACAAACAAAGGGCAAACTAATATTAGACAGACAAGAATACATTAAACAAATAATCCAGTCTGAAAGGAAATATCTCAAAGACAGCTTGTAAAATATTGCAGACAATGTGATTCAGAATTCCGGTGCCCCATCCTTATCCATTCACGAGTAGCTCTGGTTATTGTTATGTTACACTTGTGTATTCCAGTAAATCACAGCATTGCTTTATGTGTATTCTTATGCTGTGTTTTACAGTGTTAGCCTTTTCAACTCAGTGTCAAATGGACTTGGCAGCAAATAAAAAAAAATAAAAATGTATTGTAAAGCAGTAATTTAAAAATGTAATTTAAATCAGGATTTATTGCTTTAGTGAGTCTCTCTTGCAGGATGATATTGACATACAATAGCACAGTGAAATGGCTTTGACATTGCTCACAGGAAACGGGAAAAAATGAAATGAAGAAGACAGAAAGGGGGTCCTCCTACACAGGTGGAGTACACCTCACCAAGGAACTGAATCTAAGAACAATAATGCCATTTTCTAGAGAACTGACTGACTTACATAATGACTTGACTCACTGGGAAACCTAAGTAGAATTGATGTCATTAGTAACACCAGTGCTTTTCTTACTCAGACACCATTTAGACTTAGCCACTGCATCTTGGGTGGATCAGATAGCTAACAGATCCAATACATAAATGTGTAAATACATCCAAGAAGAATTAAAGACATATTTGGTTGTTGAAAACATGTCAGGAGGAGGTTTGAGAAACGTTCTAGACAGATAATGTAAGTAGTAGGCAGCCGGTGGTCATAGCCACGGGGTCTGTCCTCTGTGATAATGGCAGATACAGTCACATTGAATTAAGTCTGTCTCATTAAAGGGATGGTTGCAGAAAAAAAGGTTCCAGTGATTTAAACACACATGATCATACAGAAGTTTCCATGTGCTGCTGAAGCATTTTACTCGATCCCTGATCAGTTCAGCTATGTGCAGCAAGGGTGAGAGAGCGCATTTATCTGGACGGTAAGGAAAAAGCTGTGCGAGTGAGAACTTGTGGAGATGATAAAACTTCTGTTGTTGAAATTAAACTTCTAAAGGGCAGACATTCTTTTTGTTCCTCTTCTAGTCATACCAAGCAGCTTCAGGTGCATCACCACCACCACCACCTTCTGAACTGGAGGAGGGCCAACCCTGACAAACTTGTAAACCAAGACAAATTGTAACTGAGTTCATGATCTGTCCAAATGGGCACATTTATTTCAGGTCATTTATCAGTTGTTTTGGTACCTACAACAAGACAAAAGGTCTGCTGTGAAAAGGATCTACTGGGAGCAGCAGTGTACTGCACTGCACTGTATGTTCACCTTAAAATACCGTTGTTAAAGCTTAAATGATCTTATTCCCTGATCTTATTTTTAGCCTTTAAGTAGTACTTGTCTGAGACACCACAGCTGGGCAAGTTGCATTTCTTAAAATATTTTTTTTTTTTTTTAGAATATTATGATTATTTACAGAGAGGCACAACATTGTGTAATTAAGTTAGTTGGAGGGCTCACTGTCACTGCTGTGAGGATTTCTTAAGTAGCTGCTCTGACCTCCCTAATCCTCCCAGAGGGGAAAACATGGAGACAACAGTGGGACGTTCTGTCTGTGTGTCCTGGTTAGTGTGTGTGTGTTCTAGCTCTGAGGATCTACATGTGTATGCAGTCCGTGTCATATTTACTCCCCCCCCCCACCCCAGTGATATGGAAGGTGTCTGGATTGGTGTTTGAGAACAGTATACCCCACTTAGCTCTGTATTTATATTAAATATTAAATCCAATTTAAATACAAAATTACCATATGAAATATTAACTGAGAGTCTAAATATTTAATGTGAGCCCTTTACCATGAGCCTGGTATTCATTACCATGCAGTGCTGGATTTTAATGGTCAATTTCCCCTGAGATTGTGTGAGTTCCCTCTTTCCCTCAAAACTGCAGCAGGGGGCGCTGTTGCTCTCCGTGTCTTTGGTGAGCACATCCAAAACTAAAAACATTTTAAAGGGAGGAGATGAACTGAGAGACATGTTTTGAGAAAAATCAAAGGTGCAGTTTTTGCACAGTGAACTGCTGTGTTTTTTTCTCTTTCAAGTCGTACGGCAAAGTCTGTTGGGTTGAGGTGAAGTCGCGTGCAAAATGAAATTGTATATTGGAACATCAATTGTGTGATAAGAGCGGCATCTGCCCAGTGTGTTTTCATGTCATCGACTCAATGCATGTTGGGAAAACCTCCAGCTGCTGAAGGGATAAGGTGAGGACAACACACAAGTGACTGACGACACCGATCAGACACTTTCCTCCTAATTCACCTTGTGCACATTAAAGCCACATGTAAATAGATAAATAAATATATAAATAAATAAATAAATCCAGCTTCAGCCATTAGGGGTCAGGCTTACACTATTTGACAGAGGTTAAGCAGCTGTTCTTTAAATTACAGTAGGGACAGAGCCAAACTGTTTCTATTTGTTTCTCTCTATGATGGATCTCTTCTACACATACTTTTAACGTCTATAATTTTGCCACATCACAATACAAGGGGATTTCTATTTAAACTGTTACACTGGCACAAATTAGACTGCATGTAATGTCACTTAATGTCCTTCCTCATTAGTCAGGAAAGGTACCACTTCTTTCTGATTTTTCCCGAAACATGCAAGAAATTGAAGTTGATGTGTCTCGAGGGAGAAATATAAAAGATGAAGAGGCGAGATGAACTTGGAGAAAAGAGAGAGAAGGCTGCGAGTTAAAGAAATTAGCTTTATAAAGTGTTGGGGAGGAGGTGTAGGGTTAGAGATGCATGGGCACGCAGATCCTCTGAGGCAAGGCAGGGAGGAACATTAATCATTGGGAGACATCTGTTCATTCTGCCGCTTTACAATTCTGTCAAAGAGCTCAGACTCCCCCCACATCCCCCCAACCATCCACTCAGAGAAAACCTGTCCTCCGTTGAACATGGACAGGCAGAATGAAACACCAGAGTCAGTCTCCGTAAAAAAAAGACGCCTTCAATTTGAATTCTATTTAAACCGATTTAAGGAGAATAAAACACAGGGACTGGGAAAAGAGCACAACGTGTAAATCAGTGCTATTATCTGCATATGGTTGTTTTTATGAAGCAAGAAACTTGGATGTCATAGAGGAAACGGTCGTGTGCATGTCGTGACACACCCACATACTACAACAACTGCTATATGTCATTTTGGGGAGCTTTTTATTGACTTTTATTGAGGCTCAGTCAAGGCTTAACTGAAACCGATGCATGTCTAACCCCAAACCGTACCATAACCGTGAACTAACATGAACGAGCTCACGAACCGGTCAAACATATGATTTAGATTAAAATACTTTGTGACATGAACCTAAAATTGAAAACCTTGTGCAGTATGTGCTGTGGAAATCTGAAAATGATCCTCCTTGAACATGAAAACACATTCGATCATAAAAAGTTACAGAATCACGAATGAAGAAAAATTAAACATTAAGTAAAATTTGCGCCCATATGAACCTATATCCCCCATCTAAATCCCCCTAAATCTGGTTCTCCTCTCGGATGGGCATACCCAACAACACCTCCCGAGGGAGACGTCTGAGAGGCGTCCTGGCCAGATGCCCAAACCACCTCAGCTGGCTCCACCCGATGTGGAAGAGCAGCGGCTCTACTCTGAGCCCCTCCGGGATGTCTTGTTCTTTCACTCACTACCCACAGCTTGTGACCATAGGCGAGGGTCGGGACGTAGACTGACTGGTGAATTGAGAGCTTTGCCTTTTGGCTCCGCTCTCTTTTCACTACAATGGACCAGTACAGCGTTCACATCTCAGCAGACACTGTCCCGATTAACCTGTCAATCTCCTGCTCCGTTTTTCCCGCAAACTCCAATGCCCCCTCCAGCACCCTCGTGAGGTTGTAGAGCTGGTCCAGTGTTCTACGACCAGGGCATAAACTGCATTGTTCCTCTTGGATCTGGGGTTCGACTAACAGATGGACTCTACTTTCCAGCACCCTGGAGTAGACCATCCCAGAGAGGCTGAGGAGGGTGATCCCTATGTAGTTGGAACACACGATCCCAGAGGTGTGTGTGTGTGTGTGTGTGTGTGTGTGTCAGCCCTACAATACCCACAGCCTTGAGAAATTCCGTAAAAATCTCATTCACCCTCATGTCGTGTTGTTTAACATTTCTTTACAAATTTGTCAACAAAAAATACCACATGGAAGCCATTTTCCATGCTGGAGGAAAAAAAGAACTGATAAAATAATTATGTACAAATGGCTTGAGAATTGATTGAAAATGTATGATGATTTTAATTGTGGCTAGACCTGCTCAGGGACTGCATTTGCTGCAACCTGGCTGGTTGCCATGCATTTTGTTCTGTATGAAACTGACATGTAAAGCTGTTTCCAATAATAACACAGGCCGAATGAGTGTTTAATCGTGACTGTAAGTGTGCATGCAAACAGCTTAGAATTGAATTTTAACATGTCAGCGGTAAGCTGAGAGGACATCTTGGGGTTTCGAGGCACCTGTGGGTACCTTAACAAAATCAGCTAGTGTATCTTTAATGTTTCACATATTTCTGTGCTGAGCGAGGACCCTATAAATCTCTCTTATCTGTTCAGATTGGTCCTGCTTGTCCAAGAGCCCTTTTATATTTTCAGTGGGAGTATCAAATCAAATCTGAATTCAACCTGTGAGTGTACAGCGGTCCAAATGGTGTCCTCCCATTGGCAACAGAGGAGAACAGAAGATGAATGAGGCCTTTCTGTGGGTTTTGAGGACTGCAGGCATTAGGGTGCTTTGTCATCATAATATTGAAAGTGAGTTTTGCTAGAGTTTGTGCCTTTTGGCCCAGAAGGTGTGTGCCGCCTTGTTTCACAACTCATTAGAGTCAACATTTTGATTGACTGCCTGCTATTCAAGCTGATATTGGAGTTCATACAAATTTTTGAAGCCTTGTGGAATTTCACATTTAGAGATTTTTGGTGGTACTTTCTGACCTTGAGTAAATCTAAAATCCTCAGCAGAAAGAACCAAACAACACACTCTACACTGTGTGTTTTTTCCCCCCTGTACCTTTCTCATGTATTTCAATAAACATGCTGCTGTTTTCTTGCTTTTTGATCTCTTTGATCTTGCTTTTTGCTTTTAGTCATCTTCTGATGACCGATTACTTAGAGAGATCAACTTTTTGGTCTCTAATGTTTAGATTTAACTTTTCCTTTGGGTGTAGAGCTATTAGGGAGGGGATAAGGTGTAGAGGTGTGATTGCTATTGCTATACTTGCTTATTATTGGTCAAAAGCTCATTCAAGCAATGTCATGTTATAATTCATCAATTTTATACACCATGTATAGTACTGGATAGATAAGTAGAACTGTATCACAACATATTAGTAAATCATCTGTTTTGTTTTTAAATGCTCAAGTTAAGTACAGTATTAAATACACATACTTTTCCACCACTGCCAGGAGACAGATCCTTCCCCTGTGGCTCACCCTGAGATTTCTTCTATTTTTTTCCCTTGTTAAAAGGTTTTTTTTTGGAAGAGACTTTTTGTTTACTTGAATCAAGGGTCTGAGGACAGAAGGTTTCATATGCTGTACAGACTGTAAAGTGGCAACGCAAATAAAATGGCTTGACTTGTGCTAAGACCTCCATCCATCCATCCATTTTCTATACCGCTTATCCGTCAGGGTCGCAGGGGAGCTGGAGCCTATCCCAGCTGACTACGTGCGAGAGGCGGGGTTCACCCTGGACTGGTCGCCAGTCAATCGCAGGGCCAACACACAAGGACAGACAACCACACACTCTCACACTCACACCTAGGGGCAATTTAGAGTAGCCAATTAACCTAATGTGCATGTTTTTGGTATTGTGGGAGGAAGCCGGAGTACCCGGAGAAAACCCACGCAGGCACAGGGAGAACATGCAAACTCCACATAGAAGGACCCAGACCGAGATTCGAACCTGGAACCCTCTTGCTATGAGGCGACAGTGCTAACCACTGCACCACCGTGCCGCCCTGTGCTAAGACCTCTGTAATTCTTAAAAATAACATGGCCAAATCTGGGAAAAAAAAGACCCATGTTCTAATATACATGATTTTTTTTGTACCCAACACACACACACACAGTTTGGAGGTCATTACATAGACTTACATTCATTTCCTGGACGCTTTACCACCACCTAACCATAACAATAAACATTACTTCCCTAATCCTAACCCTGACCATGAACTGACCTTAACCTCAGCCTAACCTTAAAGCAAGTCTTCACCCTAATATTTGATGATTTATGTTGTGGGGACTTGCATTTTGTCACAATAAGTAAGACGGACCGTCACAATGTGACTGTGTAAAAAACATGTCCCCACAACTACAGTAACACACATCCATACTCACACAAAGAAACAGAGAAAGAGAAAGAGAAAGAGAGAGTTATTGAATGTCTCAGCTTTTGAAAAAAAAAAAAAAAAAAAACATTCTTAGGCAGAACATTCAACACTTATTTTATTAAATTTTCTCCAAAGCATTGCTCTGCGCTGTGTGTTCTACAAGCAGGTTGGCTGTGCAAGCTTACACAAACCATCCTGACTCATACACAAGCTTTCAAATAAGGTCAGCAAAGTAGCCTGGCACTTTCTTACATTCTGACTAGAGAGAAAAGCAGCAGCCAAATATGTCATTCAAGATTGCTGTTTGAAACTCCATCATAGAGTTAACATCAGAAATAAATCACAATTCTGCGCTAACGTAGGCTGTAGGGTGGCGAAGAGAATCAAACAGATCGGGACCAATCACGTAGGTCTGTTTTGGTTTATAATGTGCAGATACATAGATCTCGATGACATGTCTGTTGTTTTTGTTGTATCTCACCAAAACTCTGTCCATGTTGCTTAAAGGGTTGCTACGGTCATAGTATTGCCTGACTTCATAGGGCAGGTCTTTGGCCCCAGGAGAGTTGAGGTTTCCAATGGTGTAGTACCTGTATTGTTTTTTGTCCTCTATCTTTGGAAGCAGATGCCCCCTATTCTCAAACTCATGAAATCCATAATCTCCATGTGTGGGATCACACAGAGCCACCATGTTGTTGTCCAAGCAGTTCTGAACATACCAAACCAGCAACTTGAGACCATGGCGAGGTGGTGGTTGACCGAATCCGCTGTGCTGTAGCTCTTGGACTGAATCAAGGGTTTGCAGAGCTGAGGTCAGAACGACTGACAACACCAACGTGAAAGAAAGCAGGAACTGCTTCTCTTTGCCGTGTGCCATTTCAAGGTTTCTATGAAAAAACATTGCAAAGTCGTATTGAAAACATGGCTCTTTAAATGAGGGTAACTACAGTGAACACAGTCGAATCCTTTCAGAACTTACCTCACAGTTAGTAATAACAGAAGCAAATTTGTCTCTGAGAGCCGTTTCCTATATTTTCTTCAGCTTAAATCTATAACTTCTGCAGCGGATGAAAGAGCTTTCTCTGCCTTGTGGTTGGCTTCTCTTCTGTCTCGTGTGTGTAGCATGAAAGCAACATACTTGTTATTTTGATGAGAGGTACAGCTACTTTCAGTCTCCCTTTACAATGAAAGAGGAAGTGTTGTGGTCGCTGCACAGCTGAGGGCTTGGTTAAGCTCATACTGACAGTTGCAAACTAGATGTCGCAAAGTACAACATGCAAATGTAAAACCTTTCAATTCTCTTAATTCCTGTGTTGTATTCAACTGTGACACTGTATCTGCATTGTGACAGGAAGAAAAGGCCAGGGGTGTAGTAAAGAGTATTAGAATATTATACTTAATACTTATACTGCTACCAAATTTTACACAAGCACAAGTACTGGACTAAAAATGTGACGAAAGTAAAAAGTAAGTCAGTTTAAATGTACTCTGAGTACATGTTACTAGCATTTTGGGCATGTGCAAAGTATCTTTGTTGCAGTCTCCAGCATTAAAATCATGTGTGTGGCCCTTCACTCAACCCCGACTTCCACCCCTCTTAACGCTGTCTTGCTTTTTTTGCTATGTTGTGCTGTGCTGTTGCCCTGATCATCTGACCCTGAGGCGCATGTGAAGAAAAGGTGGCCTTTGATGGTTTTGACATCATGGGCAAAAATAAATATGCAGAAATGAAATAACTGCTTCTTTGCTGCAGCGAGAACTGCACAGTTTCACACACTGAGTGACGTGTACGCAATGCTATGTTACTAGGTATGTACTCAAGTACACCTCAGAGTTCAGCTATGTAGCAAAGGTAAAGCACAGGTGGGAGAGCTGTGATTTTAGCATTTTGCCAATCCCAATGTCACCTTTTAGTCACGTAACATAATGTGTGTGTCTGATCTGGTTAACTTAGCGGGCTGGCCATGTGGTGTACCTACCCTGAATGATTAGGATAGATACATGCCCAAGTACAGTAATGCTAACCTTAATCCATAAGAATCTCATTCTTAATTTCAGGCTATTGTTTTAACTCCGTAACAGAGACAGCTTAATAAAAGTATTAAATAACTGATTTTTAAAAGGAAATACAAACAATGGTTTTCATGCCATTGGGCTGTTTTATTCTTTAATTCTATATTTTCATACTTCTTTTTTGTGCTTGCTGAGTTGTGCTTTTTGTCTTTGTACTGATGTTATTGGATATATTATATTAGTTAATTACATTAACATGAGTAAATCCATTACTTTCCTCTGTGGAAAAGATGAAATAAAGTAATGGCTCACAGGTCATCAGCATGACAGATTAAGGCTCTAACTTCTGCTTTCACTGACTCCTGTGACTAACATCTGCACAAAATTAAGTTCCCCTTTTCAATTTCATTTTATAAGGGACTGTACAATGACAATGCAGACCGTCTTACCTTAAAACAGCTCTTACACACAGCACAGTAACAGTAACTGTAACACCCAGTAATTCCTGTGCTAACCGATAGTGACTGCATGTGCTCCACACCCCATGTGGTCAGCTGTGAAGCTGGGTATAGTCAAAATCTTCATCACACTAATTATATTTATGTGATAACACATTTAAACATGTGGATCTGTTGTAAGGGGCAGCTAGTTCAGGGACCCCTGCATTTCTTATAAGCACTTCCTGTCAAGGAACTAGATGTAAAGTGGACCGGAGTACCCGGAGAAAGACAGAGTTCTGTAGTTGAAGGAGGAGGGGTAGAGCGTCAGAGTCCAGAGTTCATGTGTACAGGAAACAGAAGGGGGAGTGGAGGGAGTTGAGCTTCCTTAGAGCCTGGTGGATGAAGCTGTCCTTGAGTCTGCCGGTCCTGGCTAGGAGAATCCGCAGTCTCCTCCCTGATGGCAGCAGACTGAAGAACCTGCAATACCGAGGGCTTTGCAGGTGAGGCGGGTGCTGTAGATGTCTTGAAGTGAGGGGAGAGAGGGGCCGACAATCTTCTCAGCTGGTCTCACTACGCATTTGGAGAGCCCTGTGGCAGGACACGGTGATGTAGCCGGTCAGGATGCTCTCGATGGTGTCTCTGTATCCTAAAATGTGAAGTATCGCACGCTTTCCTGTTTCTTCAGCCAGAGCTCATATTCTGTAGTGGTGGGGGTCAGCATCAGTCAGCATCTCAGCTGTCTGAGATGCTGACTGGACAGAAGGCATTACAACTGCACCCACAGACAACTGAACAGCACACAACGGATTGTGGGGCACTGGGGGATGTCTTCTAAATCGGAATCAGAATTCCTTTATTTATCATCAAGGGGATATTCTTTAAATTAAGGTAAAGCTGCATTTCCCAGCTGTATTTAATGGAAGCTTTTGCAGTTTGTGTACATACTGATTAAGAACATTTTTCTTTCCCTTTGACACACATCTCCATTTGCAACTGTACCCTGATGCCACACCCTGCACCAAGGACTACCTCACTGGTCTGACTGGCCCCAGTATGGAAGAATTGATGGCCTCTGATTTTATTATAAGCAACACCGTTTTGGTGCGATTTATCTTCACACTCTATACATCAGACTTTTGATTCAACTGAGGTTTATGGCAAGTTTTCCAACAATCAGTTTCCATCCATTGTTGGATGCCTCCACAAGATAATAACGAGGGCAAGTCAACAGAGACAGGCCAGACTGTTCTTCCTGGGGTGACTTAGATCCGCAAATCGTTTTTTAATTATTATCTCACAATTATGTATTATATTGAACCTCATTATGTTATATTATACTGCACTATTACATTATACACAGTATTATATGTCTTAATTTGTACAGACACACACTACACTATAACTTAATCAAATCTTTTTCCAGCGTGTGATGTGTACCTACACTAGACCTGCTGGTTGTGCTTTAATCACATCACTGCCACTTTACCTCGTCTTTTTGTCTTTGTCTGTAATTCCTAATTTTATTTCCATTTGTATTAATGTTTTACATAACTCTTTATTTTGTCCTTGTGTTGCAGCAAACCAGACATGAAAAAGTGGAATACAGTCATATAGCAGAGAGAGAGAGAGAGAATGTGAGGATGAGAGAGGGACTGTGAGAAAATGGACAGAAGTGTTGGCCTGATATAAAACCTCTCTTTGATCATGAAACCTCATATTACTCTGCAGTTCCGTGGATTATCAGCAAAGTGCCTGAGCTACACTGCAGGCTGGAGTTTTGTGAGAAACAGTGAGATTCACATTTAAGCTTTACTCGTCTTCTCTATGAAACATCCGTGTCCTCACTGCGTTATTATAAACTATGATGAAATGCTTGTTGGTTACGTCTTCAGCCTGTTCCCAGGCGCTGTCCCTCGCCTCTCCAATCTCCTTGCATTTGCTTTGGCTGTTCTGACATAAGCTACAGTATATTTTTGTCCAAGTTAGCTGTTTTCCGTTGTATCGAACAATTTTCAAACTTTTGTTATTGTTGTTAATAACTATTAGATGTAAATTGGCCTTGTCATTCAAATTAATGCCAAAAACATGAATATTATGACATTTAGTCAACTAGACATTCTCCCAACTATGACAGAGTTCTGTCGTGATCAGGTGGTGGAGCTGCAATATCGAGTTCCCGCCCATACACCCTTCTGACCCAGTCGCTAGCAGTTCTCGGGTAAATTTCTAATCCATTAAAAGCAAACTTATCAGAAAAAGGAGCACTTGAACATAAATCAGCATGATAAGAACTAACTCAAATGACAGAAATCTTTGGGAAAAATGTTTTTGATGTGTACATTTGTTTTAGATGTGTACATTTTGAGTTTGGCTCAAGTCCTATCTGCTTACACGGAGGGGTAGAGGTTTATGACCTGCACTGCAGTTAGCCACCAGGGGGCAGTCAAAATGCTCTGTTTTTTTAATATATATATAGTCAAGTGCTACTGCTAAAGATCCAAACTTCAGAAGGGTTTTGCTGTACTTTACAAAGAGCTACTTGTGAAGCTGTCGATTTTTGTATTGTTTCCTGTCTTTTATCTACACTAGTAGGCCTTTTACACTGAGTAAGATGTTCTCTGCTCTGACCCTTTGGAGAAGGTTACCCTATGTCCTCATCCTGAACCCTGGCTCAAATGGCTAAAAAAAAAGGGTAAAGAAAAGGACATAGCCTTTTTTACCCTTTCTTCCCTTGACTTATTTAGCAATGTCCACAGTCAGCCAATCTCACTCCCATACAAGTGAAATGCAGCAGGTTGGTTAGTCACCCTAGTACTAGTGTAATTTCTGTAGGTGCCCCTTGAGCACAGCAGTATGAAAAGCGAGAAAAGTCTGTGCTGGGAGGTGGTTACTGTGACTGGATGGGTCAAACACAGGGCTTTCACTCAGGGGACTGTGACTGTCCAGTGGCCAAGCTGCTGTATTTCATGATTTGAGAGTAAGAAAATGTTGCAGTCATCCCAGATCTCAGTACTTATGTTCTTCTCCTCTAAGGAGGCATTAGCAAGAGACTTGTCGAGGCTATATCCTTCAAGTGTGTTTTGGTTCTCCGAAATGCCCCTGACTCAGACGTCCTTCTTTCTGTGTACATGAGTGGTAATATTTTAGGGCAGCGACTGAGCAGAACTGCAGTCTGGAGACCCAAAATCCTGTCTACTTTGAAAAGCACATTACAAGACAAACTTAATGACACTTCTCTCTAATTAATATATATTTTTTAATGTCTATCAGTTGCAAATTTCTCATTAACTAATTAGGCATTGAAGGGCTATTACACATCCTGCAATATACCTGCTGCTGCACCTCTAGTCTGACAGCAGTTCATGTGAATACTGATAATCCTCTAGTCTGGTACAATATGTCACCAAACTAAGGTCACCTCCATCTTTTTGTGCATGTACAGAAGTTCAGACCTTCATGTTTTTGTTGTTTACTTTATGAATAAAATATCAAGCCTTTTCAAATTATTATCACATTTCTACAGAAATACGAACGAAGGGAGAAGTTACAGTAGCTTTACAGTGTGTCCAGCCCTCTGCCTGGAGACACAGGACTCAGCCACACAGTTATTACAGTAGTTATCTAAAGGACATCGCATAGAATGGTTTAAATAGTAAAGGATAGTTTAGAGCAGTGCTTCTCAATTATTTTCTGTTGCGCCCCCCCCCAGCAAGTAGAAAACAATTCGCCCCCCCCCCCCCCCCCCACTCTCCGCCGCGACTATAAATAATAGTAATAGTAATAGTGCAATTACACTTTATTCTAGTACGGCAAAAAAAGCATGTTCCCCAGGGTCACACGCGCCCCCCCTGGCATCGTCCCCTATTTGAGAAGCACTGGTTTAGAGATATGTGAGTTTGGTGTTACCATGCCCTGTTGTTGTGTGGAAAACTACTAGCATGATGATGATCATTGCATGAGATTTGATCACAGCTACTCACAGCGGGCTGGAAGAAAGCAATTATAGGCTTTGTTCTTCATCAAAACAATGTGACATGACATGATGGATACGCTCAGCTAGCATTTTGTCCTGTTTTATACCTGACAGAGACTACTAAAGTACCCCTGAGGAAGCCATTGCTTTACTGATGTGGGTACGATCAATGTCAAACAGTGTACTGTCTCTGTAGTTCTATCAAAAGTATCAAAAAGTGCATTGTGAGTGTTACATAGGCTTTACGAGCTTTGCTTGTAATGGTTTTTGTAAAGTGTTATGGAAACGATCACTTCATGAATGGTGAGAGAGGAGTGGAGACGAGAGGAGAGGAGAGAGGACTGGAAAGAAGATGGGAAGATAGAAGAGAATTAAGCAAAGGTCCCTGCTGCCTACTTAAGTTTGCTTGGAAATTCAATGTTGTAATTAACAACAATAAAAATAATAGACTTGTCTTTATATAAAAAAGCATGCCTTTCTGTACGATTATAGTTAAAATTGCGCTTTGTTCATCCCTAATTACATTACATATGCCATCACACGTGGCAGAGATTAGTAGGGATGTTCCTAACAACTAATTTCCCTGACTTTTAAACAGGAAGTTTAAACTTAGACTACAGTCTAAAAGTAAGGAACAGCTCAGAAAACAGAAAAAGGATACAGTTTAGTCTGTAACGTTAATTTATTATTATTATAAGAGCAACATTTGACTACAAACACATGACATTTGAGTGTAAATTATGTTATTATGTACTGTGGCAGCTAACATCAGACCGGCTAATAACCAACCCACTCGCTGTAGAGTCCACCTTCTGCTTCTTGGCTTTAATGGAGTATTTATTGCTCATCATAAACCTCCATGCAAACAAACATTTCACCAATCCAACAACACTCCAAAAAGCATTTGTAGTGTTCTTTCCAGCAACACCTGTCTCATGAGTAAAGTAAAAGCTCCTACCTGTATTGTTAGAGACCCAAAGTACAAAGGTGACACCTACTGGACCAATATGGTGTCCTACATACACTTCGACTGAGAAATGGCATCTACATACACATTAATCTAATAATGATGATTAGTTTAATAACTGACTAGTATTTCTAGTGTTGACTAGTGTGGGCAGCAACATTTTAAATGTTAGACAGTAAAATTGTCAATCCCTACACTTACATCAGCAGAGGAAGGGCTTGAAATGGCATAGACATCCATCAAAATCCATCCATTTTCTATACCGCTTATCCGTCAGGGTCACGGGGGAGCTGAAGCCTATCTCAGCTGACTATGGGCGAGAGGCGGGGTACACCCTGGACTGGTCGCCAGTCAATCGCAGGGCCGCAATCAAAATAAATAAATACAGAATATTTAAGCTTAATGATGGACAAAGATGTGAAAGATGTGAATACATAGAGATTATTATCTGTGAAAAATCTGTGAAATGGTACTTTATGATCAGGCTTAATTAGGGTTATGGATGTATGCACAATTGAAAGCCCTCACAAGGCTAGAATGTCACTGGCATATGTGTGTGTGTGTGTGTGTGTGTGTGTGAGGGAAAGAGAGAATTCCATTGTCAAACTTGGCAAACGTAAGTACATTTGTGATTTTTGTGCTTCTTCCATAGACTGTTGACGTTGACTGAGTCAGACTGGCAGTAAAGCCTCTCCTGTAAGTCAGTCTGACACTTCTATTGAGAAGCTGCCAGGCAGCCTGGGGCTCACTCTATACCTCATCCCCTTGCTGCAGTGTCAGCCTGCTCCCACAACCTCTTCTGAAATTACCCCACACGTTCGATTTACACCATGTTCCCCCCGCCGTAGAATGGACTCCTATTAAACTCACATTAGCCTCAATAATGACATCAAAGTGTTTCGTATCTTGAGATGAGACTGTCGTGTTAATATGGTCCTACTGTAGTCCATCCAAGGTCTATTGAGATAGTACTGAGGTGGACCATGCAACCCTATAACCCCCTTTGAAAAAAAAAAAAAAGGTTGAAAAGTGTTTACTTGTGATGTAGCCTGCATAGCCTCATATTACTTTGACAGTAGTGTACAGTGCTTGACATTGATTGTAGCTGCACAGACAGTTGAGCAATGGATTCTGCCGAAGTACGGCAACACCACTTGAACAAACCACAAACAGATCATTTCTGTCATGAGTGTGTGTGTCTGTGTGGACATGCATTCCTGTAGTTGTGGGGACAAAAATCTGTTTACAAGGGCACATTGTGAGGACCCATCTTACTTATGGGGACAAAATGCAAGTCCCCACGACATAAATCATCAAATATTAGGGTGAAGACTTGCTTTAAGGTTAGGCTGAGGTTAGGGTTAGTTTAAGGTCGGGGTTAGGATTAGGGAAGTAATGTTTATTGTTATGGTTAGGTGGTGGTTAAGCCTCCAGGAAATGAATGTAAGTCTATGTAATGTTCCTAAAAGTGATGGAAGACTATGTGTGTGTGTGTTAATATGGACAAAAAAAACACATGATAAGATAATAAAATCCTTGAAAAACTAATTTTTCTACTGAACTTTTACAATGTGTCACATTTTACCCTGCGAGGAGTTCCTTTTTGTCTGTGCTGGGCTCTGATTGTATAGGATGAGGTGTGGTGTACAGTTGCTGTTGTTGATCATCTTGGGTCACCATTGCATACCAGGCTTCAGCTCCACCTTAATGTCAGAACACAGACCCTGCTCTACACTCTGTCTCATTGTAGCATTCTAAACTCTCTTTGCTTGTACTTTTTGTGATGCTTGTTTCCCTGTGCCTGAAGGATTCCCCCTACCTGATTCCTGCCTGTCCCACTCCTGCTCAGCCTGAACTACGCTGGATCTGCTCAGTCTCTCCTGGCTCACTGCACTAGCTTTTTCTGTATTCTCTTATGGGTCGGTTCCCCACCCCCCTGGCTCCCCTATGGACAAAGACTTCTCTACTCAGTCTCAACAAGTATCAGTTTGTTAATACATACTTCCTCGCTCCAGCTCATCTTTGTTTTTGTGTTCTGCATTTGAGTCCAGTAAGAGTCTGCTATTACAATTATAGTCAGCTGTCTAAATTATCATTGTTGAAGAAGAAAACTTAATGGAAATATCAGTTTGAGTGTTTCATGCATTCATTTTAGGAAGGTTTGTATCACAGATCTGCTGTTTTTATCTGCTGTAATTTTTACTAGTCGAGCTCAATAGATTTATCTATTGTTAGTAATTAGTGCAACAATTACAAAGATGTTTCATGAATGAGTTAATTAGCTCATTTTCATCATTTTTTAAAAATAATAAATAAGACTTAACAAAATAACTATATAAAATTCAGTTTATTGGGTTTATTAATTTTAGAATTGTTTTATTCCCTTACAGATCTGATTGGTCAAATACATTTAAAAATTCAGAAATAGACTGTAGGCTACAATAATCGAATCAGAATTAGAATATTTAGTAAATGTGAGTGTCACTATTTTTCTCCCCGTCACACAAACTACTCTGAGAACAGATGCTGTAGAAATACACAGTGCACAGTTAGTAGTAGGTAGCAGTTAGTAGGCACTTTGTTCAATTGGCTCATATTGTCACTTGTGGATATGTATGATTCTAGATATTCGTAGACACCTATTCAAGGCCTGGGACTTTTTTGGGATATCTGTTCCTCGTCTTCAGGTGAACATTTCTTGTCGGATGTAAACGATCACTTATTGATCCCCTCCGTTTTCTGTCCTATTCCATTCTTCCTTTCTTGTGTCCTGCATGGAGCACTCCCAGAGATTACTGTTAAAAATGACCCCTTGGTAGTTCTAGTATCAACAAAGTATTGGTTGTCAATGTTCGCCAAACAGTGTTCAAATTCTTTATGTGAACTTTGCTTTATATTTTTGTTCTGTTTATCAGTGTATAATATTTCCATATATAGACTCAGGTTTCAAAATGTATGTCCAGGGGGTCCAGTAATCTTCCAGGCCCTACTGATGCCCACGTCTTTAAATAAAAAGATAATCCTCTGAGCAGACAGGGTCAGCGACGGTGAGCGCTCCGCTCTCCATCATGATGACACTGCTACACTGTCTGTGTGTGTGACGTACCTGTCTGTCTGCTTAAAGCTCTGACCGACTGATCTCGGCTCCCTGAAGCACACGGCTTTGATCACATGTGTCGGAGCTCAAGAACCAACCTTGGACGGCCTGTTTGTTTCTCTAAGCTGAGGATGAAACTCAAAGGAAAAAAAGAGCATTTATCAAAGAACATGAGCACGGAGGGAGAGAGAAAAGAGGATGAGATAGTGGAGTTGATAAAAGTCAAACCTTTAGGGCTGTACTGTATTTTAAGATGGTATGTGTAATTCATACTTTTAGATGCACTTCTCTCCACTTTCATCTTTTGGGCTGCAGCATGCTTACATGATTTGAGGAACTACATATTCTTTTAACCTAACTCGGAATAACTTATGCACAGATCCATGTCTGCAAGTGACAACACCTTTATACACAGACAACATGTACATGTGTAGAAGGTTCATTACTGACCTTGGAAATAGCTGTAACTTGTTTCAGCAAGCAAGGACCTTGGATCAAAGACCAAATGGACTTGAGAAACAGTCTCTGTCATCTTAAGTGATAACATAGATAAGACAGTTGAAGATATGTTTCTACCTGATGTCACTAATTTTCACACTTGGTGAGCATAAACAACTTCCAGTGCCATATCATAGAATGTGATGAAATAAAGTAAAAGTTGAGTAAAACTAAACAAAATCCTAACTGCATGTCTTTAAGTCATAAATATTTAATCTTCAGATGTCTAGTACATGCTCAGAGCTGTAGCCACTGCACGATTAGCATATTAGGGCCTTCAGTTATCAAGCTCCTCTTCTGTGGAACCAATTACCAGCCCCAGTTCGGGCGGCAGACAGCCTCTCTATGTTTAAAAGTAGACTTAAAACCCTCCTTTTTGACAAAGCCTATAGTTAGACCAACCCCTAGTTATGTTGCTATAGGTTTACAGTGCTGGGGGAGATCCTTAGACACCAAGCTTTCAGAGCAGTAGGACTCACTCATCATGTCCCATCACCGGTACAGCACTAACTTGTCCTCTCCCCCAGAGTTCTCATGCTCCATCTTTTCTCAGCACTTCCAGACTGCTGCTGGATCCAGAATCTCCTACCCCGCCCTCCTGAGGCCTGGTACTGCTGCTGGATCCTGAGCCCTCTATGGCCCTGCCTACTGCACTGGTACTGCTGCTGGATCCAGAACACTCTCCATGGCCCTGCCTGGATCCTGCTGCTCCTGCTCTGCACTGTTCTCTCTATCCTCCCTGTCTCTCTCTCCCTCTCCTTTTTCTCTCTATCTCCCCCTCTCCTGTCTCTCTCCAGCTCCCTGCCCCCCCGGTGGTCGCAGCAGAAGGCCGTCTACACTGAGTCTGGTTCTGCTTGAGGTTTCTGCCTGTTAAAAGGAAGTTTTTCCTCGCCACTGTCACCATATGCTTACTCAGTGTGAGGTTTTGCCCTGGGACCTGTTTCTCTCTGAATCTCTTTTTTTTTGAATGTGTTGTTTACACACCTGTAAAGTGTCTTGAGATAACTCTGTTATGAATTGGCACTTTAAATAAAATTGAATTGAATTGAAAGTTAGCTTACTAAATAGGCTATGCTCTCCACTGAGCAAGAATATTGTTCATTGACATTAAAATAAATCTATCCAGGATCCATGGTGATATGGTCCACACTACCAATGCAATGTTGATCCAGCAACATGTCCTACTTGGTTAAATCACACTTTACAATATGCACCACTGGGTGTTTGTAAGATGTTGCTAAATTAGGTAGTTGATAGTGTGTCTCCTGTGATCACTAAATCAACAGCAGTGTAATCTCCACAAACTTTGAGCACAGTTCTGGTTTTCTTTTTTGGGATACACATTCCCTGCAAATAGAGTTTCCTACAGTGTCAGACCTCCATCATTATGGTCTGACTGCTGATGTCAGTCTTATTTCATGCAGTGAGTCTGGCTGGGTGATTAGCTGTGCATTAACTAGGTAATTTATGTATGAGGGCACTTCTTATGACCTGAATCTCTTAGCACAGATTGCCATGCCACATCTCATTTATTGTGAGTGGCTGGCAGAGTCCCCTCAGAGCAGTCATTCCATAGGCTGAGAAAACAGAGCGCATATACAATGATTGCATCTCCCAAACAAATAAACCCGTAATGAAGAGTGTTAGAAGGAAAAAAAAGAATGCAATGGAAACAATAAGTGACATTTGCTCCTGTAACCTCTCTCCATCTGTGCTGAATATATGAAGGCATAATGAAAAAATACAATTTCAATTTAAGATCCATTTCTCATTTCACCACGGTTGTTGTGTCAGACGTGAGAAATTAAGTTACGGCAACAAAAACACTGTCTTGGACAGAGGCTTTTAGTGATGCAAATACATCTCAGAGTTGTTCTGATGGGACATAAAAACAAGACTAAAAGAATGTCTCACAGGTTGTAGATACAAAGAGCCACAAAAATCAAAGTGTACATTTATCAAATAACAAACTTTAATGTTAAAAAGTAAACTAAAATATAAAGAATACAAAAACATAGCAATGACTTTTTCCTTCATTCATCCATGACAATGGCATTCATGAATCTGAAAGGTTACCGGGTCTCTGGAGACAAAATTTTGATGAACTGGGCCTCCTCCCCCTCTTGAAAGCACTTTCATCAGTTTTGACTTGTTCTGGGACCCAGTAAGTCAGGAATTGTTCTGTTGGGACCAGACAAATGAACACTGTATGGCAATCATCTGACTGTGTCCCATGTGGAAGAGAACCGTCCGTGTCCTTTCTAGACAGCTGCCTTGTGATGCACCACTGAAAGTAGCAGTAATGAGTGACCTAAGAATCAAAACTGATGGCATTTGGCTTGACATCTTTAAAGCCTGGTGTGTAACGTTAAAGGAGTCGCTCGTAGTAACAAAGAGAGAAAATGATCACCCCCCTCAGCTCTGTGGAGTGCTTTAGTCATGGGTCTCAGGTCTCGTTTTATGGCTACAACTTAACTGTTTGGTTCAGCACACTTCCCATTTCTATTTGAGTCAAAACTCTCACAAAGAAACCCACTGCAGAAAACCTGCCCAGCACCCAGCAGCAACAACATATGGTTACTGTTTATTGTTCATTTGCATTCTCTTACTTGTTACAGTGCTACATTTCCTACATTTCCTGGCGTCCATGTGAAAAACATAAAGCCTACACATGCTTTCGCTTTCATGCATAAATACCCACTCGACCCTCAATATATCTCAGCATCAGAAATAACCACAGTATATTTTTACACATACGCACACACATACACACACATCGACACATACGGCATAGTGTTATTAAACATGTGAGTGATGTTTGGCCTATATGTGGGTAAATACTATCCCCTCCATACTGTGTGCTGATGTGGTGTAGCCTTGTAACAGAGCAGAATATAGTGTTAGGTGTTTAGTAAAGCAGGTTCAATAAAGGTGATTTGTGACAGTCATCACTGGTGGTATTCACTTAATTTGGAGCACTCGATACTTCCTGATTACAACAGTGCAGGCTCCAAATTATGTCAACAGTCCAAAATGGCAGCATTTGTATCCAAGACACTTTGGCTCCAGTGGGAGTGTGAGAAAGTAGAGACTTGTGTGTGTGTGTCATAGGTCTGACAAACTGAAGACACTTTGAGGAAACATTTGAAATCACTTAGACCACATTCATTGGTGGTCAGGGCCACACATGAACACATTCTTTTGTGCGAGTGTGTCCTAGGCCACAGTGAAGGACTGCCTACTCAAATGACACCCACTGGACAACAACAACAACAACAACATGTTGCTGTCTGATTTCTATTTGGTTCACTGTAATGCAAATTACGTGTTTGGGCTGTCTTACCTGTCTTACCAAGAGAGTGGACTCCCTTAGAAATTTAAAATCAGTTGCACAATCTCTGTTTTTCAGAAGCTGTCATTGATTGTTATGATTGTGAAAGTTTGCTATTAGAAATGTCATTTCTTGTCTGTCTTTTATTTAGTTTTCTTAATCTTTCCAACATAATCTCGAAAATCATTCCTATAAAGCTTTTGTTTTCTGGTCAGTAAGAGAGAACCTCTTATTGAGTATATCTTATTCAATTAAATTCAGTTTATTTATATAGCACCTTATACAATCAAAATTGTCTCTAGGTGCTTTTCAGAGACCCAGAGCCTGAACCCCTGAGCAAGCAGACAGTGGCAAGGAAAAACTCCCTTTTAACAGGGAGAAACCTTGAGCAGGACCCGGCCCACAAGGGAGAACTATCCTGCTGATAGTCGGCCGGGTGAAGAGGGGGAAGAAGAGGTAGACAGGACAGAGAGGGTGAAAGAGAGAGAGAGAGAGAGAAACATACATGCAATAAACATCATACATTACAAAGGACAAACAAGACAGGTTGTTATAATTGGAATTCTGAAGACTATGTATTGTGTGTATTTGTTTTTTAGCTGATATGTTGTTCAAGTTAGCTATAATATCACTACATAGAAGAACAACATGGACAGATGTTGACAGTAAACACTTGGTTTGTCACTGGGTTTGTCACTGGGTTTGTCAGAGGGCCGGATTCAGTTCAACATGTAGATCTGGATGGAGAGAAACCTGCAGAAAGATACAGAGAGAGAAAGAAAGGGAGGGAGAGACACAAAACTACGAGGAGAACTGGACACACAGCTAGTGACATAAAATAATGAATCATATGTTGATCTGATGAGGGGAGAGGAGGGGAGAGGAAGAAGAGGAGAGGCGGTGGGGGAGTAGAGATGGTGGTGGTATCGGTCTAGTCTTAAAAGTGGAGGCTCGTCCTCCCGTTCTACTTTTACAAATTCTGGGAACTGCAAGTAAACCTGCACTCTGTGATCTGAGTGTTCTATTGGGAATATATGGGACTATTAGATCCTGCAGATACGATGGGGATAGTCCATTTAGGGCCTTATATGTAAGTAGGAGAGTTTTAAAGTCTATTGAAGTCTATTCTATTATTAAAAAAGAGACATGTTTAATATTATATGCACTGAAGTCTCTCTCTCTCACTATGTTTGTGTGTGTGTGTGTGTGGACACGTATTCCTGTAGTTGTGGGAACAAAAACCTGTTCACGGTCACATTGTGAGGATCCACCTTACTCCCACCTTACTTGTGGGGACAAAATGCAAGTTCCCACAACATTCATCAAATATTAGGGTGAACACTTGTTTTAAGGTTAGGCAGAGGTAAGAGTTAGGTTAATGTAAGGGTTAGGATTAGGCAAGCAATGTTTATTGTTATAGTTCGGTGGTGGTTAAATTTCCAGGAGTGTGTGTGTGTGTGTGTGTGTGTGTTAGTAGGGTTCAGTAAATGATGGGGAAGTATCTGGCTGGAGGGTTGCCAGCTGTGTCGATTTTGTAGATAAATCCAATGTGAAGAAAATGAGAGCAGGAGCTGATTGGACTGAGCGGGTCCTGGCTTTAAAAGGAAAAATGAAGACTAATGGGCATATGATTGGCTGGGGAGATGGGAAACAAATGAGAGCCTGGTGGGGAGGGTGGCTGGGACAATGACTAATGACAACTCCATCCCACAATCAGGACATCCTCCTACTGAGAGGATCATTTAGACTTTTGACCTCGATGGCAGGCTCATGGAATACACTTCCATTCAGTATCACGCAGCAGACACAAAAAAACAGATGGACACAGCATGAATGAGAGATTAAACACACGCGCAGCGCACTCATCATTTTAATAATGTCTTTTGTAATTGACTATTTAAAGAAACAATTTGCCTAAACATGAAAATTTAGCCATTAACTACTCACTCTCATACCAATATAAACTTGAGTGAAGTCTCTTCGTCCACAACATGTCTTCTCAGCAAAATGGCATTGCAACATTCTCCGAAACAACTGAATTTTATATACTGCTTATCTGTGCTGGAGTTTATACCAGCTGACAACAGGCAAGTCGGAGTACCTGGGGAAAACCCACACAGGCACACGGAGAACATGCAAAGTCCACACAGAAGGGCCCAGAACCCGACTTGAATGTGGAACCATCTTGCTGTGAAGCGACAGTGTTAACCGCAAGACCACCGTGCCACCAGTCTTATTTTAAAGCGTGAAAAAGAGACATGGAAGAAAAATGGCTCCATGCAGCTTGTCCAGTGTAATCCCAGTCTCTTGAAGCCCCAAAATACCATGTACGAGTGTTCAAGCTTGTGCGTCCACTGCATACGGGGTATGCGTTAACACTTTTTTGTTTAGCAGCTACAATGAAGATTTCTGCTTTAAAAACGGGGATCTATGAGCTTCCAGAGATTTGGATTACATTGGAATTGTGGTATCAAGCCATTTTATGTTTTGTTTATTTTCGATTGTTTGTTTCATTTGTCATGGTAACAAAATGAAACACATGCTAAGGTTGAGGAAAAGATCATGGTTAGGGTTAAGTACATTAATTGTCCGTGATTTAAATTAAATATATTACGTCTATCAACTTAGCAATGTTCGCTTTTGGTTTTACAACGGACACAAACATGACATCAAAACAACAGGTGTAGATAACATTATTTGAAGTTACCCATATTGTTGAGCTTACGACCTTAGTCATATAGCAAAATGCTACACATTTGCACACATGCTTAAAACAAGGCCTTTACTTTACACATATTTTAAAGGATGATCCACGGAGACGTGCACAACACCAGCATCTTTTTTTCCCCCAGTAGAACATGTCCCCCACTTAGCTGCAGCTTATTTAAACAATATTCATATTCACATATAATATATGTGTTCTAATCCAAGGGTGTTGAGCTTTTCTGTTTATTTAGAAATAAAAACAACTTTCCCATTTTGAAATTAGACACTAATTTACTGAACGACCAGATATTTCAGTTTTCATCAGCAGTTAAGCGCAATATTCATTTGTGGATCTGTGTGGAGCTGGAGACGAGTCTCAAATGTTCAAATCCAAATGTAACCTGATCTGTGTGCATCAGGAAATCTGTGCACACACATCTGACAGTCTGTACACACATGCAAAATAATGCCACAGTGTTGTAATGTGTGCATTGTAAAAACTGTTCTACGTGTTCAAATTGCTTGGCATTTGTGTGTGGACTGGAACATGCATTTGTGAGTATCTAAAATAACAAACCAATGATTATACACATTTGTAAATCTTATTTTTCATTTGTAGATCATGTACATTTGTGACTGCTTGAGGCTTTCCTTCGCCATTCAAAAACTACTTGGTTATAGGTCTATGAGAAGACTGAAGACGTTTGATTTTACACAGGATGTGAACTTCAGTCATATTGATGAAAGAGGTGTCTGTGACCAACCAGTCAATTCAGACAGAAATCACCTTTTGGGACTTTCTTGTTTTGTAAACTACATCACGTTGTACACAGATGGGTTTATACTGGAGCAACTTTAGTGCTGACGCAGCACACTTGAGTTGAGTCTCGCATGATCGCGTTCTCTTTTGAATCGCCTTTTACACAACATCCCAACTCTGGAGGAGATTCAGTAGCTGTACCAGCCAGAGAAAGCATTCTTTCAGTCATATTTTTATATTATTTCCGGTTGAGTTGTCACTGTACACATGCAGTCTGTATTAATACGATAGTGTTAACAATGTAATGTAGACAACAATTCTACAAATCAGCATCCACATTAATATAAGTAACATCCCTGGCCTATACTGTGCATCTTGTTATATGCAGCACTATATTCTTCTTCTCCTTCTGATGCTCTTTTTTCTCTGAATAACATTTTAACCGTTCCAGGGCAGGTTCTGATTAGCATATGCTGCACACAGTACTTCCATGTTAACTTTTAGTGACTTGGATTACACAAATGAATAACTACTCAAAACAATCAAAACATTTCATTTTGGATCATGTGCTCTGCCTGTTCAGGCAGCATGGTAGAGCTTAAACACTGGTATTTATGTGCATATTGCTGGCATTTCTATATGTGACTGAGGCCTACCTCCCTTTGAATCAACAGGTCAAAAAATAATTCTTGTGCTGTTAAATTGTAGTGTTACTGAGTGGGTGGATAGTGCTGCTGCTGTGGCATGTGTCTCCACATCCTTTTATGAATACAGATAAACACTGGTTTTGAGATGGCACATTTCAAACACAGATTAGTGTTCAGCACAACACTGCTGGCTGAGTGCAGTTCTCTCAATCTGTCATCAAACAAATTCTCTGCTGAAGGAAGAAAAAAAAGAAAAAAATCAAGCCGTCACAACAAAATGCCTACATGTCATCTCTTAAAAGAAAAAATGTTTTTGATTCAAACGGATGATTTATTACAAAGTCGGGCCACCATGGAAAAGACAACAATTTATATTGCACTTTGGCTTACTAATGGCACTTTAATAGCTCTCAGTGGAGATGAATTTATGAATCCAAATAGGGGGCAGGTGTGTGTGTGTCTGTGTGTGTGTGAGAAAGCTTTATCCTGTTAAGCAGTGTGACATACACAAGGATGGATTGACAGTCAAACGCTGAGACTGGTATCATCATCATTGTCGTCGTCATCATCTTTTGGCTTTGGTTAGCTTAGCTTAGCATGAAGACTGGAGAAAGGGTAAAGCATCAGCCAACACTGCAAAAACTCAGTAATTACTAAACTGTTCACAGTAATGTTTGTGTGTGTGTGTGTGTGTGTGTACACACAGACTAAAGAGTACTAAAAGAGGCAGCCTATCTCAAGAAAAGTTTGTATTAAGCAAAGGCTCAAGTAAACTATATTATTCCAGATCATCCCCACAACACATGCCCACCACACTGCAAGGCAAGGAAGCAAAGACAAATATAAAACCCTGAACACATGCTTTGACCTTTAAGAATGCATCCCTGATATGCTGCTGGGGAATTCAACTGCACAGAGATATGGTGTCTGAACCAGCAAAACCTGGCTCAAAGCTTGGCTGTGGGGTGCACCAAAACAACCAGCTGTCCACATACAACCCTGAACAGCATCGCCGACCCGTTAGGGTGGTGGTGAATCAGATCCACCTGATGACAACCTCACAGCATTACCAGGACCTGACAGTCACCAGGACCGACCCTGTTATTCTACAACAAGTAGTTCTAACTCTCCACAAAAAACAAAATTTCCTTCTTCAGTTTGTTTAGCTTTGGAATCATACAACCCAGCAGTTCTTCAGGTTCCTTTAGCTAAAAAGTGATTATTTTTTTATTATACACTGTCCTTAGGGTTCCAAAAAGAACTTTGGCCACTCCTGCTGTCATACAGCAAATTTTTTTGATGGGTTAGCAAATTTCTCAGGAGATAATTGGAAGAATGATTTATGACTACAGCCCTATTTGTACAGAGCAGATATAAAGACCTAATGCAAAGGCAACAATTTAATATGCATCAGTTGTGCCTGAAACTGGCTATCAATTACCTAGCAACTAACAACTTTAAACTTGCTATTTATTCTGTCTTGTAATTGAATGAAAGTAGAAGCAGCCAGACAATCTTTCTCTCCTCAGAGCAGCTTTGACGTCAGCAGCTCTCAGCCTAATGGATCCCTCCCACTGCTCTGCAGCCTCCCAGTCTCCTGAAGGAACGCTGCTGCTGGTCATGCAAAGCAGTCGGTATGCAGTCTTTTCCAAATGTTTCAGCGCTCTGAGGTCTAGTGGATGTGGCCATCTGTCGGCATCGGCCCGCTGCCCTCTCCCAGGTCTCATTATGTTGATGTGGCACTGAATATCAAACCAATGCCATGCCGCCTGCTGGAGCAACCAGTGAGCCATAGTATGCACTGGCACACACTGAGATACACAGGTGTGCAGGTTAGGAATGTGAAGCACATATTCACACACATTCTACTCAGCTGTAAAGTCACAGGAAAACAAAGGCAAGGCTGAAGCAATAAAGTAACTTCAATATACAATAACACACACACATACATATGTATATATTAGAGTCTAGCTAAACTACGCCGTAGTTTAGAAGAAAATAGTTCTTACATGAAAGTGCTCACACCAACGTCTGTGGAAAATCAGGAAAAAAACATTGCTGTTGAGTTTTGTGTATTTTATGCATTTTTTTTGGCACTTTAAGCACCACAAGAGGAGCCGCGTCCAGTTCCATCATATTTCAGAAAAAGCAGATATCTCTATAGCATATATCTGTAAAACTCTGAAACTCACACCCGTTACATTAAAGTTGATGCAATGCTTTTACTCCTGAGCTTTAAGTAGGAACATGCATCATTCTGAACCTGATTCCCAAGCCTGGGCCGCTAATGAACATGGGGCCTGGCCACCATCGCTTTGCAGGCATTCTGCAGTACAGTTCAGCATAAAACACTTACAATCAGAACAAGACATGATGGTATCTATTTAATATGAAACAGCAAGAGAAGTGAGTCTCACTTCCAGTTTCATCAGAATAAAAGATATCTGAAGTTAACTCCATTTACTTTCTGACAGAACTCCAGAAAGCAAAAAGCTAAAAAAAAAAAAATCTCTTATTAAATTCAAGTGTACTGTATATGACCAAGGATGCTGCTTTTATAAGAGCCCTGCTGTGTGCGTACAGAAGTGATATTACAGCTTCACAGAGAACTGCAAGGTCAATTAATTGCTTCTTATTCAGGCCATCGATTCCATAAAGTGGTTTGGCTGAAAAGGCAATTTCAGAAACCGATCCTGACAGTTAACTTTGGCTCAACCTTCGAGGCAATTTAGTACTGTTTAAAATGCGTCAATAGGAAATATATATCTTCATATGAATTAATTGCATGATGCAAGAAATCAATATTAGTATCTTATCTTTTCCCTCTCTGTGTTTGTACGTTTTCAGAGACAAAGAGATCACACTAGTCTGCTGAAGCGTTCCTGCTTACAATCACACATTCTCTACAGTCTCGCTGTATTTTATTCTTTAATATCCCTCCCCTCTCTTGTTCAGTTTCCCTGCCTATAAGAGCAGAATGCAAAGACAGTCCCAGGGGTGAATATAAACTGTTAAGGCAGGTGAGGCTTTGTAGAAAAGCTTTCTTCATCTCTCCGACATCTCTCTGTCTTTGTGCATCTATTATTATTCTGAGACTGTTGCCCAGGACAGAGGACAGAGGAAACTAGCACCGTTAGGTTCGTTATTTAATCAATTCAACATAGGTAGAGTGACTGGGAAGATCAAAGGAAGGCATGTCTGAACTTACTCTGTCTCAGTATGTGTCTGTGTGTTATGAATGATTTACTAAGCAGGGACCGTCTTGGTGGTCTGGGGACTAAGGCAGACACAGACAAGAGGCCCTCCTTACCTGCTTCTCTAGCCCTTTACTCTTCCTCTTGTATCAGTGCACTGCTGAATTGATCTACTACTAATGTTTCTGTGGTCTATCTTGTGATTAATCTTTAAGAAGGGCGTGTGGTAAAGGTGACTATACTGTGAAATTCATCTCTGGGCTGCATCCTGTGAGAGAAGGAGGCATCATATTTCAAATGTAAGAGCCTTTTGTTACCAACATCGTCATCATGAGCCGGAGATGTGCTGCCACCATCACCATCAGTCCTCACATTACTACGTGAAGGAGCACCTGTTGTGCCAGCAGCAGGTTGTTATTAACAGCAGTGCTTTGCTTTTCTCATTCCACTGCCCTGCTCAGGTAAATGAATTTCATTTTTGTTATGGAAACTCAACTATCACACTGATTTCCTTGGAATCTCCCCCTGCAGGTTTGCAAAGGTTTGGAATAGCCACTTTATCGGCCCAGAAGTGTTCTCAAACACTTTCGATAAAACAATGATGGTAACTTTAAAACCATTTGTGAAAGCTGCTTTAGATGCTTGCATATCAACAACTTCATCTCCATGACAATTCCTTCAGCAGTGAAAACAATGTGGTACAGTTGAATACCGCAGAAAAACCAATTGGAGCTTGATTTGGGTTTGTTTTGTCAAATCTAAGCAAATTTAAAACAAAAGGCAATATTTTAAGCAACAGCAGAGGGAGGAGGGAGTTACTGGGTGCACAGATATTTAGGTTCATGTGTTGTTAAATTGTGGCTCTGAAGTGATGACAAAAAGGAGTTAGATGTAGTTTCTTAACTCAACAACATACTAATATACAGAGAGAGAAGTCAGTGATGAGAGTGTGTATATCCAGTGTCTGGATCTATATAGAAACTTGTTTGATGGGACTGTACATGATTGAATCAATCTGATGTTATTTAGTCATAATTCTACTATATCTCATGTTGTAAAATGTCAAACAATATACAATATGATACAGAAGTCTCTTGGATCACAGGAATTTGTTGCATGTGTTACCAGCACCAGACCTAGGGGAATTCTAGGCTGGTAGCACTGTGTATATAAACGATCCAAAAATGGTTCTGTTCACTTATTAACGCAAAAACATTTTGTATAGTAATTATGTCAATGAATGAGACTAAATGAGCATTCCTTATTGTGGCCAGGCAAGTGTGAAGAGAGGGCACTACCCCTCACTGTCAACAATTTCACAGTTTGACAGTGTCAAACTGACTTGACTTGTTGAACTTAATTGCAACTAAATAATATTAAGACACAATTCAAATGAAAGAAAGCAGTGCTGTTCCCCTGCCAGACCAGACTGTAATGACACATGGTCTGATATACTGAATCTACAGTGATCAGCCAAAAATGTGGCCTACATGTATCTGACTTGTTTTTCCAGCACATCCCAAGGATGCTAAATTGGATTGAAATATGGATAATCTGGAGGCCAAGTTAACACCTCAAACTCATTGCACCCTGCCACCAGCATCACATTACCTGTGACGGCTTGCCTTCTTCCCATGGTGCATCCTGGTACCATTTCTTCCGTTCTTCTCCTCATTCAGCCATGTCTTTGTGGCCTTTGCTTTGTGTGCTGGGGCACAGTAGTGCTGGGGTGGAGGGGGACCTTTCCCGGTCTGTTTCTGCGGGGTTGGAGCACAACATTGTCCAAAATGTCTTGGCATGCTGAAGTATTAAAATTTCCCTTCCCTGGAAGTAAGGGGCCTGGCCCTGAAAAAGTGCCCCATACGACACCTGAATTCAGTAATAAAGAGGTGTGTCTGAATATTTTTGTAGATAGCTTACATAAAGTATTAAGAGGCCAACCATGAACCATCTGTTCTATGTTTTGCCATCTGGATCTTTAACTTGCAGGTTACATCAATGGGAGCGCATGCAGAAAACTTAAATTAAACCATCATTTAACTAGGAAAGAAGTCTCAGTGAGTTTAAAATCTCTTTGTCAAGAGAGTATTGGCCAGGACAGGCAGCAGCGCAGATACATGGTTACAGATATAAAGCCAATATATAACAATTAAAGCGAAGAGGAGGACCAAATTGATGAGTCATAAAATAAAAACAGCCATCATTCAAGTCATTTAGAATCCCTTTGAATGCACCCATTGAGACTCATGTCTGAAGATTCAGGCAATTTTGTAGCCAATTCCAAGCAGAGGGAGCAGCATAATTAAATGCCCTTTTTCAAGTTCAGTATGGACTTCACAGACAGTTAGTACAAATAAGTGCTCAGAGTGAAGACAGTAATTTCTTGCTGTTCCAGACTTAAGATGGAAACAGAGCAAGAATTGCCAAGAATATTCCAGTGGTTGACTCTACATTAACATGTTTACATATTTTGTTGACTCGTGAAATTACATTGTTCTAAACGTTTTCAACAATGTTCAAACCCAGAGAAATCTGTAATTTTATTCAACAGTGCATTTAATATTGTTGCCTGTTGCTATAGCTGCCAGTAGAGAGTCAGAGTGAGGATGAAGATGACGTAATGCATCATGAACAAAACATTACCTTGTCTGTTTAGGCTTGAGTTATGTCTGGTAGATTTTCATTGTCAGTGGTGATTGTTTGAAGACAACAAACTCCAGGATCCCAGACTATTGAAGTCTTTTTATTGTTTGCTTGTTTGAGAGACTCCTAGAGGCAGAAACTATGCACTGGGCATTTAACTTTATCTTAAAACAAACCAGCTACGACAAGTGATATGTGATTCTGTTTGCACTGGTAAGGTTTTCCAAAGGACTGCTGAGATAGATTGTGGATGTATACTGGGATGACCTTGGATGCTTCTGACCTGCAGGTCAAAACTGAACACAATTCTTGAAGCAAATTTTCAAATAGACATAGGCTGCTACATGTTCACACACACACACACACACACGTGCACTCACACACAGTCTCTCAAAACATACTCTGTCTCCAACACTGCATGAACTGTCATACTCTACTGTATTTTCCTTCATCTTAACTTTTGTTTTACGTTTTTGGTTCTGCGCATGAAGGTAAATAAAAAATGCATTCTCTTTTAGCAAATGCTGGCCAGGCGTATAGCTGCATATACATTTGATTTCAGTGTATTCAAGTCCTTACGTTTTTCATCCTGTAGCCTGCAGAATACTAATTTGAGAAAAGGAGCACTTTTTAAAGGTCAGTTTTGACTGCAAGAATTTTTTCTTTTTTTTTTTACAACTTAATAAGTCTTGTATTCTTTGAGCATAGATGAAGCTCCTCACTGCAGCCCCACCCTCCAACTCTAACTTTAACCCTAATGATTCATCACAATTGATCACCAATTTTAATATGGATACCAAATGTGCCACTCCCATAAAACAACAAAGCCGTGTAGTGAGAAGATCTCATAGAAAGTGAAGAGAGAGGAAAAAATAAATACCTACAAAAAATGGCATTGAAAAATTGCACACCCCACTGTGATGAATGCTAAAAATAAGCAATCACATCCTGCCTCTGTGTGTTTGTGTGAGAAAGTAGTGAGAAATGATTGAACAGGTCATGTGTGTCTTCCAGATAAAAGCAGCATTGCATAAACTAAACTTACCAAACTAAAAAGAATCACAATGAATTAACTCTTCAATGAATCCTAATAAAGAAATATATAAAGGATGGCATGCTGTGTGTGAGACAGAGAGATAAAGACAGTAGTAAGTGTGATAGCTAACCATTGTGGCCTGTCTTCACTAGCTAACAAGGACTCAACAGATCAGGGTTACTGAAGAGGGGAATTTGTGAAACTTGGGTTATTTTCAGGATCTGTGTGAATCAACCGAGTGAGGATTGGTACATGTCTGCTTCAGTTTCCATTTCCACCTCTGCCAGTCTCCTTTCAGCATCCAGTCACAGTCCTGCACAGTTAATGACAAAGACAAAAAATAATGGCTCTGTATTTTTGTTTCTCCATACAGTCATTGTCTTTTCATCTTTTATCAGTCTTTACTAATCTTCAGAGTTCTTTTTTTAATCTTATATCTTATCACATATCATCAAGATGTCTCTACTGTATTTATTTTTGCTATTATTTTTATTTTTTTATTCTGAGATACAGTATATTAAACAGGTGGCCTTTGAATGAATTACCACTTATGCACTGTTATCGCTCCTTCATATCTCTTATTCATCCATTTGTTTCATAAATTAGGTTCTGCTCACAGGAGATATGAGTGCTGAATTAGTCGTTTTATTAGGCTGAGTTTTTATATTAATGGAAGTTATGACTGTGTAACCTTTTTATCTGAGATTAAGTGATCTAAGAACAGAGAATGGCCATTTAAGAGAAAAGTTGAGTGCATGTGTGCTTGTGTCAGTTTGTGAAGCTCCCATTATCGGGTTGGAACAAAAATGTGATGCAAAGAAAGAAGAACTGTACTGTAACTGGCAGGTGTTGAAATGTCCCTCTGGGGATAATCCTAGATTGTCTGTATCTCACACAGTGGAATGACCAACAGGGGTGCATGGCACTGAGAAGTGAATCTCAGTTGTACCAGGTGGAAGATGTCAATAGTTAAGTCACCCAAATAAACAAAGTGATATACCAATAACAAACAAATAGGCAATAAAGCCTCATATTGTTGTTTGGAGAGATCTGAATACGTTCAGGATAGCTTTTTGGTCAGATAATGTATACCCTGAGTTTTCTACACCACAGTACTTGTAAATATGTTTGTCATAAGCTCCCAAAAATATTATCTGTTTAGAAAAATGGATTTTGTGAAATTGACACATCCTGTCATTCCTAAGGTCATGTCTTTTTGTTTTTCTTTTCTTTCATTTTTCATGCTTCCTGTTTTATTGTGAAAACTCTGCTCTCGCTTCAGATCACTTCACTTCCTGCCCCTGTGTTTTCCCGTCCAGTTCTGACTGTCTGTCCCACCTTCGTTAGATTCACCTGTGTCTCCTCATCCTTCCCCTCTCTTGTGTATTTAGTGTGTGTTTCTCCTCCTCTCTGTGCCAGTTTGTCTTTGTTCTTCTGTGTCAAGTGTACCAGCAGTCTTCAAACTGCTAGTGATCTGTTTTCCTGGTTTTTGGACTATTTGCTTGTTGCTTCTGCCTTTGCCTCTGTTTGCCGTGTGAACTGACTATCGTTTACTGAACCCTTTTTGCAGTAAACCGTGTTTGTTTGAAACCCAAACTCTTTTTTGAGTGGTGCTTTTGAGTTGTGCTTTGTAGAGTTCCAGTCGTAACAAAAATATTCAAAAGCACGTTTTAGCTGTTTTGGAGATGTTTGGCATTGTCTATTGAAAAAGAGTGAAACACTGATTTAATTCCCTTGCAAAACTTGTGTACTGTTTCATATCAGCCTAAAATCTGGTAGACTTGTGGATAACAAATGTGGGATGCAGGAAATGTAAACTGAACTAATTCATATGAATTTATACTTGGATATTAAATGGTAATCTCCAAAAAAATATATTTTCCTTCATTACACAGACAAAAATACAGATATTTTTAGGTGGATTTAACACTTTGAGCTGTTTTCTGAGGGATGATTTTTCTTAACTGTTGGAAAACAGAAGGCCAAACTCAGATGCTGTGTATCTTTCTTTCAATTTAAAGCCCTTACACTCCTTGTGAGGCTTTAATTATCTTCCTCATTCTCTAAAAATGGCCTGCTTTTCTTGCATGTTGTATTCCTTACTTTGTCTCTGCTTTGTGTGCTGATTGTGTCATGGCCCTGCTTTCCCAGACAATAATTGGACAGTGAGTAGGTAGTGGGAGAAGAGCCTTGGAAAAGCTGCAGCGTCGCTTTGAGGCTGCTCTTAACTATAAATGTGTTTTGCCATCAAGATCAATGTAAGGTTCTCTCATGCATAAATATTATCATCCCTACATTATGGGGAAATGTTTGGACCAGGCTAAGGGGTTGAGAGTTAGAGATATGTGTACCCAATCTGAAATCATGGTCCTGTTTCAAAAATTGCACTTATCTTTATGGAGGCACTGCACACAAAAACAGAGCATTTGCACACTGTTAGTTCAGCATTGTGGCTTTCCCCTTGCCTATAGAAGTGAAGTGCAAGGGGGTGGGAGGAAAAGACAGATGGGAAATAATAGGAAAGCTATAACTGACCAACCAGGGGAGGGAAAGAAGTACAGTCAGAGAAATGAGGGTGAGATACTGCAGGAGAGGAAGAAAGAGCAATGTAGCAGCGGCTGCAAAACTGTTTGCTTGAGAGTGGCTTTTTAATCAGCAGAGAAAGCACCGGCGAATTGGATAAAATGTTATCTGAGAGTTGGAAAAGTGGAGGTTGAATTTATGGTACGTTATGTTCCCGCTATAAACAAGTGCTCCACGAATTTTAGCTCACAGAAGTCATTTATCACACACAGCTCAAAGCACTCCTTTCCTTTTCTTTGCTTTTGCTCGCAGGCTGGATCTGTGCCCAGAACGATTTGGGGCTCCAAACACATCACGCTACAAAAAGTTAGAGGCAGAAAAAAGCAGTGTTTCATTGTTCCAGAAAAGATTAATTGAATCTACAGTATATTTCTCTTCTTTATCTGTGATGAACATATTGTAGTATCTGTCTGGGTGGAGACATGTCCAAACATTCACACACTTGGGAAAAGTCAAAGTGACGAAATGTTGGGAGTCAAGGACGAAGTCAAGAAGAAGAAGAAGAAGAAGAAGAATCAACTTTTATTGGCATTATATATATATTTTTACATACACACATACTGAATTTTACTACTGCATTTATCCCATCCCTAGTTGAACACACACATGCAACACCCAGCAAATTACATGCAGTGAAACACACACAGGAGCAGTGGGCAGCATCAAGCGCCTGGGGAGCATATTGGGGGGTTAAGTGCCTTGCTCAAGGGCACATCAGCCGGCATTAATCACTCCACCACAGCCAAATTTTTCCTGCCCATCCGGTGGGGGAATCGAACCGTTGACCCTCCGATCACAAGCCTCTTCTCCAACCTCTAGGTCACAGCTGCCCCCAAATAAACCATTTCAAATATGTTATTATCAGTGTTTTGGATGGTCCTGTAAATGTGTCATCCAACTGAATCTTTTCCAAGGATGTAAATGACTGAGACGTCTGGAAGTTTAAGCATGTAAATCAACAAACACGAAACATGAACATGAAAACAAGCAGTTTAAGAAGTTTCCACCACCCTCTGTAAGGCCTTCAGGTTTATGGAATTGCCATACCAGGCAAAGATGCAGTTGGTTGGGATGCTCTCAATGTTAACCTGTTAAACCTGTGATGGTGTCAGTAAGGTGAACAAGGTCTGCTCCTTGCTGATATGAACCGTGAGGGACCTAGAGCTGCTGACTCTCAAACACACGAAAGATGTCCTGGCACCAAGATGTCTTCAGCAGACTTGATGATGATGGCCGTGCAAGCTGGCCACTCGGTCATGCTTGAACAGAGAGTACAGAATAGGGCTGAGCAAGCAGCCCTGAGTGGCGCTGGAGTTAAGGATGTGGTGGTGCATAATTGCACTGGCTGTCAAAAGTTCAGGATCCACACAGGTCAGTATTGATTTAAAGACCATGTGTAAAATATTGGTGGTCTAAGGGTGTCCATGACCCTATAAGTCACACTTATCTCACCTTACCCAACAGGAATCTACATTTGCCAACTTGTCAAAACATTGACATTCTTTTTAAACATTTCTTTGTTTCCCCCTCCTTGCTGCATAGGACTATAAATCGTGAGTGTTATCTTGATCCTGATAAATTTTCTTTGGAAACACTACAACACGTGGTATTGAAACCCCCCCTCCCACCCCCAAAACAAATCCTCACCTCCTGGTTACAGGGTGCGCTATAAGCAGTTAACAGCCCGCAACATTTTAAAGACTGGTAAATCAATGAGCAGTTCTCCCTCTCCACACGCCTTATCTCCCTGCTGCTCTGCATGGAAGCTTTATTAACATCTGCAATCCTCATTCATCCTAAGTTTATTTTCCTGTTGTAATTCTCTGTTGTGATTCTGTTTCCAGCCTGTTTTGATTTCCTCTGAGCTAGAGTGAAGGTCACCCCCGTGTGCGAGCCATATGAAATAGAAAGCCCCACAGTAAATGGTGAAGCAGCAGAAACAAGATATGGTGATAGGAGGTTTAGCGCAGAGCATGTTCAACATTACAGATGGGCCTTCATGGTGGTCTGGAGCAAGCAGGGCTCCCACCATTCACAGGCTTTTATCTCTATTTAACCTTGAAGACTGGAGATAGAGAGCAGCAGCTGTGGTTTCACTCCTTTCACAGACCATAATCTAATATCCCGTGGCCAATGCACACAGGAACCTTCATTTTCTCTGTTTGCTCTCCCTGTCACTCTCAGCTCCCCTGCTTTGTTTACTTTTATGATAATGCTGTGTTGAAAGTCTGGGGCCACTCAGAACAAATGGTTGGAATTCCCATTTTGACCAGGAAAATCTGAGTCTAGTCATTAAGTCTAAAAGTGTAGAGAATATATGGAAAGATATGCTGGATGATGGCATGTCGCTGAATCTTGATTGAATTGTTAGATAATTAAACCCAGTGGATTTGACTGAGTGAAACGCTATCAGTCTGCTTTCATTTCCACTCTTGCACTTTGCTTGATGATGCAAATTTCTAAAATAGATTCATGGGTCTGAAATGATTTTTTTTTTCTCTCCTGCTTTTCCTGCAATAAGAAAATTGAAAACGTAGTCAGATAAGTGTGTGTATATGTGTGAGTGTCTATGCACAAACAATGAACATTTTGATGAGCACGATACTAACCAAAGCACTGAAACCCCCCAAGAATCTTGGAGGTTCTTGTCACATCCCCCTCAAGCAGAGCTCCCTACCAGACCACATACACAAACGCAACTGCACTCCAGACAGACATGTTCCTTCTAACGTATGACTGGCTGATCAGATACAACAAAACTCTGAGACTGAGAGAAAAAAAAAATCCCTTTCATCCCCTCTACAGTGGTGTTTGTTTTCCCCCAGCTCGGTTCCTCTACCAGAGGCCTGGGAGTTTGAGGGATCTTTGCAGAATCTTAGCTGTTCCTAGGACTACGCTCTTCTGGACAGAGATCACCGATGTTGTACCTGAAATCTGCTGGAGCCACTCTTCCAGTTTGGGGGTCACAGACCCAGAGCTCGGTTGGTTTTACTCACCACATCTTTTCTAACTCTTCAGCCTTTGGTATTTTTTTGATTTTCTCACGCTCTTTCTTCTTGATGTTGCTGTCACTTGGAATTGCTACATCTATTACTTGGTTTATGCTGCACTATGCTGCTTTACGTTGACCTCTGGACATTCCAGTTTCTATATGTGTGTGGCAATGAGTCGTAGGCTTTGCATTGCTTTACTTGATGCACGGGTTGGTCTGCTTGATCTTGCAGTCCCACTGTTGACCAGTAGCTGGTGCTTGGCTCCCCAGTGTTGCTACCAATTCCCCTCTGTGCCCAATTCACGTATGGATCCATGTGCCTACTTATCTTAGATGTGCCTGCTTATCTTAGTCATTATGATGCCTGACAGGAGCTTGCATGTTGTGCAGAGGCAGGATATAGGCTGGTAGTTGGATGGAACTGCTCCCTTCTGAGGATCCTTTCTTGGGTTAGCCACTCTCCCCCCATCAGCAGCTGGTTCATTTGTGCTCCTTCTCTCATATGTTTTCCAGCATTATTGTTATGTTATTGCCCTGCCACTGGGAGTACACTTTAGATGGTTTGATGGAGAACATCCTGTTTATTCTCCTAGCTTCAGCTTCTCGGCATATCCCTTCAGGTGGGCAGCCAGAGTCCTGTGATTCCTTGCCTGGCAGTCTCCAGCACCTCAAGTGTAGACTTCATTGGTAGCCTTTTCTTCATCACACCTCTTTATAGTTCTGAGAGCCATCTGACTTCTCCTTAAATCCCTGATCTTGGCCTCCAGCCTCCTCTTCCATGCGGGATAGTCTCCTTGCTCCTTCTTACAGTGTTAAGAAGTGGTAGTGGACATCAGCTCATTGGTCTCGGTTATCAGCTTAGTAGGGGTAGTCCATAGTGCTGCATTCACATCTTCTAGCTGACTTTTCACTTAGCCGTGGTAATCGACCACAGGGATGCCAGGTATCCAGCTTCATTATTATCTTCATTCTCAGGTCAGCTGCCCTTGTGTTCAGGGACTCTGTGTGTGTTACTGGGGCTTGGTACCCAGTCTTGGTGTGAGGGGATGATGATATCTCCCTCCTGACCTGTCGTCCTGGCTCCTCCTCGCCACAGCATCGTTGTTGTACCTCATCAATCTCTAGTTGCGAATGTTGGAACGCTGTGCTAGCAGTTGCTTTTTTGTAAGCGTGGATGTTGGTTTTCGAAGCATCCATAAATCCCAGGGCTTCTGCATGTTTTTAATGATGCAATAACCTTACTGGATGCAGCTTTTCATCTTCATAAGTTCTTTCAGCGTTCTAATAAAAGCTTATTTCAATCTGCGACTGGGTTAATTTCCTTCTCGCTGTGCTGTGTTCTGTGTTTGTCTTCAGGGATGAATCCATCAGATCCAGTTGACTGGCTGAGTACCGACAGCTCGCTTGTTGCTCGTTGGATAGGTGAAATAATGGCATATTCATTTCTGGTGTGTGTCAGTGGATAGTGTGCTGCAGGCACGCCCTATTCTGCAGCACAATAAAAACATTGCAGGATGCATTCCCTCCTGACCCATCTCAGAGGGGGTGGGCCTAATAAAAGAGATATAAGTAGACTGTCATCAAACCCATGTGGAGATGACTGCAGTGACTGTTGTTGTTTTTATTCTATGTGCAGCCATGAAACAAAAGCTGCTGTTTGATTGTACTGAGAGTGAGGCAGGAGATTCCTCATTCACTGGAAATTAAAGTCCAGGCCTGTGGGTTCTGCTGGGTATAGTAGATTGTGGTTCTGCTGGATGTGGTTTTATTGCTTCTGTCATTTCATTATTTCAGCTAGCTGGTGTTAAATCTCTGAAGTTTCTATTTGTTGATAATTTGATACAGCATCCTAGCAATCTGCTTATAATTCACATCTTTATGGAGCTTTGTTGGTTCAGATGCATCAATCAGTCAAGACAAGCCATAGAAACTGTTATTACTGTTAAGTACTACTACTATAAAATAATTTTTAAGACACTATGTAGAGAATTTTTATGTGCTTATATCATCTTCCAAATCATTCTGATGCCAGGAAATGTTTGTTTGATGAAATTTATAGTCTGTGGCTCAGATCTAAGTGGGTAGAGAGGGTGTGACCTGGCATGCAAATAGTCTGTTTTGGTACTCCCACTGGTGGGTGCCAAATTATGAAATTCTCTATATAGTGGCTGTAAAATATTGCAATGTTGCAGGATTACAAAAAAACAACCGTATCCGTGCTGGGCAGCTGTGGCTCGTGTAAGAAAGTGGGTTGTCGTAAGGAGGTGAATGCAAGAAATTAAATGTTTTGTCCTGCTTGAGGAAGAGGAGTAATACGGAAATGCAGTATGATTAACTGATAACATTAATGTATAATGTATAATCACATGCTTCTAACTCTATACAGTTATGAACTGTTCAAATTATCACATTGATACAATGTTTGTCTTTGATGTGAAGTGAGACCATGTCACTTTTACTGAACACTGGACACACTGGCAAGGAGTGGAAATTACAGGATTCTTAGACGCTGAATTTTATTAGCATTCTGCATGATTCTCTTGAGTTTACTTTTAAAAGAGTCATTATTGGATGGTCTGACTGTCTGCTTAAATAAATAAGTAAAAAAAATTCTGGTCTTGTTCCCTTGTAAGTAGAAAATTAAATTGTTTTATTTGTCTAACCTATCTATGGCATGCCAAAACATAATGTAATGACAATGACATTGTGGCAAATGTTGTGTGATATTCAGACAGATGTTAATATGACGTATAAAAACAGTTCTCTCATAGAACTGGCTCAACTTTCATATCATAAATGATTTTTGATTGCAATAAAGGATCATAATCACAATGACTGTGGGGTTATCCACTCATTCCCTTTATTAAAAAGTGTTTCAGCTCAGCCAGTTTGAGACATTTTCACATAATTATTTACTACTGCTAAACTGGGTGTTCCCACTGTTGGTCCAGGAGATGAAGTTTCCATTGACACAAAGAGAATAAATGTGCCCCGACCCTGATCTATGTAAATATAAGAACAGAACAGCACTCCCCTAACTCAGCCACTTTATAGCTGTACCAGCCACTTTATGTACTATAATAAAGTCTCACTTAAAGTAGCATGAAAATGACATTTCCATTACTGAGCTCCCACTGCTGCTATCAGGCCAAAGTGCTGCAAAAGCCCAGCCAATTAATCAGAGAGCATTACAAGGTTTGCACATTCAGACAGCTCTCTTTGAGAAAGAGTGCTGTGGAATGAAACATCCTTTAAAAAGTGACAGAGAGAGTAGAGCATCAGTTCAACAAAGACCCCTGTCTGCTCTCTGCTTTTAGTAAACAGGAAGTGTGTTTAAAGTGAGGAAACAAACAGGGCCAGTTAAATGTCTACAGTGACAGATTGTATTGCGTGCTGTGTAGTACAACATGACAACTAAATATATGTAATTACTTATCCTTGAAATAGTAATCATCAAGCTACATTTTTTCTGCTCTGAGCTGCTAAGCAGTCAGTGCTGTTTTTCTTTTGTTTGTTTGTTTGTTTGTTCTGTTTTTTTTACTGCACATTCAGTCAAACCGTCCACCTATGAATCAAAGAAAAGTTTCCCTCAAAGTGTCTTGAAGTATTAACTGAATTTACATGTACCTGACTGCCAGGAGTCAAATAGTGCACAAGCTGAATGTCATTTCCTCACTCAGTATCATTATGCATCTGATGTGTGCACCGGCTGCAGCAGCACCACCATGGCGAGCACGCCGGCAGCCGCTCAGACGGTTTTCACAACCTGTGGCCCAAACAAAAGAAGTCTGCAGTACCACAATAAATGATGCTGGATCAACCACATTGAACCTCTTCAGGCACCCGTAGACTGGATTCACTGTTTTAGCAATGTTAGCACCTATGGACTGTTAGCATACGTGCTTAGCTGAGATATCTAATGTTAGCTTGCTTCCAGATGAGGAAGTTAGCTTGTTCTGATTGCTGTTTACTGAATATTTTTGAAAAGCAAAGTGAGTGTTAGTTTGCTAGCCACACTTGCATAGAGTGCTATGCTTCTTGGTCTTTTCCATGTTCTTTCATTTGCTTTTATTTATCAGATCTCCCATTGTTTTATCTGACTCAACCTGTAAGGAGTGTTTTATCAGAGTAATAAATATCTGGTGATTCAGTTGCCTGCACTTCGTCATGCTCGGAGAGCTGTCCTTGTTGGACAATGCCTAACCTTCTTCTCTGCTTTCTCACAATATTTGGCTCTATTTGTTCCCATCCTCATAACATAATGGAGAATTAAATATTAATCTTTGTGCATATATGTTTTTTTTATTCATAATTTTGCATCTCAGACATTAACAGTAAGAAGTTCAATGACAAGCCTCAGTCTACAAGTCCTCCTGAATACTTGACCACAGAGGCAGAATCTCATTTGTGATGATTATACAGCCATTGGAAGCACACAGCTTCTGCACACATCAGAATTCAGGCTAATCCACAATTCACTTTAGAGATTTGTGAGATGCTCTGTCACTCCAGGCTATCACATCAAGGTTAAAGAACTCTTCCCTGTGCCTGCTGTTGCAGTTCCAAAGCAAATATTTTTGCCGCGTGTCCAGAGGACTGCATTATTTCTCCTCTGTATTGAGGATGCTGTGTGGGTTCCTGGCGCTCGCCTGCAGCTACTAAGTCAGCCATCTCTGAAGTGTGAAAACCTGTCTTTGAAAGCACAGGAATGGAATTTTCTTTGGAGTTTCCAAAGACGGCCACAGACTACAGGATTATGATTGCTACAGGGTTGTTTTGCCACACTCTGACATAATGAAACAAGCTAAGCAGCTGCAGGCAAGGCAAAATGCAGCGGCAAACCCAGCAAACTCTGCACATGAAAACAGCTTGTACTTTGGGTTTAATTCTACTTCAAATCTGCCCCAAACTAGATTGAATTTGTAAAAATACATCCTTCATATTGGACTGACAAAATGAGCATTCTGTCGCCAGCAATGCAATTGGTTTTGTTATGTCACATGAGTCTAGTGATGTGTAAACTGTGAGTAAACAGTACTCTGAGCCAACAACTGCATGGCATATCAGATAACATTTACTGCTATGACTATAGCCCATCTCATGACAAACGACAAATCCATTTCTGTTTGAAAATCCATTAAATTAGTTTTAAATAGTATTGACAATGTCACAATAGTTCACAATTGAAACATTAACGTAAAATATATGATTCAAGGATATCAGTGTTGATACTGAACCAGCGACATGACAATACATCCACTAATCAAGTGATATAATCAAGATAGATTAACAGATTTGAAATTTACTTTTGCAGTGTACAGACTTGGAGAGTAACTGACTGCTATAGTGCCAATCACTAAAAGAAACAGCAGCTGAACCTGGATAACCTCTTTGGTACAACTTCCTGTAAGTGCAGCATGAAAACAGTACAAAACGTACAATAATTTACTGAAATGAACACTTACAAGGAAGCAGATGTGGAAAATCCATTCAAAATAATTGCCATATCTAAAACATGGATCAATGCTAATAAAGGAATGGACTTTGAACTGGAAGGGTATGATGTTAACTGTATAAAGAGAAAGAACAAAAGTGGAGGAGTGGCCGTGTATGTGCAGAAAAGCTTGTATTATAAGGTGGTAGAAAGCTTGACAACTGTGATTGACAACCTCTTAAAATGCAAAACAACTGAAATTTGTAATTAAAAGACAAATGTAATAATTAGATGTATATACAGAGCACCAGGCTCTAGCAGTAAGTATTTAAGAACTGGATAGAGGAAATGTTCTCAAAAAAGAAATCAAAAAGTTGTTTTCATCTCTGGTGATTTTAACATTGATCTGTTTAATAGAAATAAGCATAAAATGACAGATTAATTTATTAACACGATGTACAGCATGAGTCAGACCCAGCAGCATCACACCCCACTCTGCCATTTTAATTGACAACATTCTCACCACTGACATTGAAGGTAATACTGTGAGCAGACGATTAATCACCGACATCAACGTGCACCTAACAGTTTGTACAGCTTCAGTACAAAGACAGTAACTACAGGGGGAATCAGCCTGATGGAAAACTACAACACAGACAAGAGAGGGCAGAGGAAGTCATGAATACTTAATGGCACAAAGTGGAGAAGTGTATACAAAGAAATTGATATTGACAAAGGATATGATGCATTTTTTAAAAAATATTCATATCATTATTATACGATAAAAACAAATACGAAAACAAAAACTCACAGATCGACCATGGATCACAAAGGGATTACAAAATACACGCTACAGCGAATTCATAAAACTAAGAATTACAGAGGTAGAAAATAAATATAAAAAATATAAAAAAATATATATATTTTATTTTATATATATTATATGGATATGTAGGAAGTAATACTATAGTAAAATACTGAATATGAGACATATTAAATATTATTATTTAAATAGTTATGAACGAAATTACCCTCAGTATTTTATTGATAACAACATTATAAAGAATTATTTAGAATTATAATATTATATTATTATTATAAAGACCAACATCGTGACGTGGTTAATAGCTGTGATAATTTTTTTGCAAGTGTTGGACCAAACCTGGCAGATAATTTCCTGATCCATTGTCATCTGAGGATTGGAATGCCAACTGGATTGAAAGGAATCCCAACTCAATCTTTCTCATAGCAGTGGAAGTATATATAAAATAATAAAATAAAGATATATATATATATACATAAATAATGTGACATTATGCACATAATGTGAATAATGTGAGGGAGTCCACCTATGTTTATATGTTTATTAATTATGGAGTTATATAATTATATGAATGATGCTTCTTCCTGCTCCTTTTGGGACATGACACCTAGATTGTCTTTTGTATTATTTTCACATATTCGAAATAAAGCCTTCATTCATTCGTTCCTTCCTTCATTCAAAGAAACATCAAAAATACAAGACTGCAAGTTCACAAGTTCAGATGTTCATGTTCATGTTCATTCAGCCAAAAGTCAGGGGTGTTATCCATCCATAAGTCAGCCCAAGTTTCCCCAATAGCCGTGAGCGTTCACATGAAAGAGTAGGATTTTTGCAGCCTATGACCAGTCACAGCCTGGACGTCTACTCATAATGGCATAGTTTTGCAAATCAAAAGCACACTATAATATTAGACTGTGTGAATGTGTAATTATTGAGTTATATGAACATTCCAAAGATAATAAAAAAAGACACACACCCATCCCTAAAGCAGTCTGATGAAGAGCAGTATGCTCCAAATGTCAGCACTGAACAGAAGCCCTTTAACTGAGTGCTATTAGCTGTGCAGATCTCTCTCCTTTTCAGCTCTTAACATCACTGCTCCATCATGGGGAATGAGTAAATCTGATTATAATTACAGTTGTGTACTCCATTAAATGAATGTATTGCTTATGTATTCTTAGGGCATATAGCCTATGGCAGGTTAGTCTTATTTTTTTTCAGCTATAACCTCAGCACAACCAACTAAACAATAAAAATAAAAACCTAATCCAAAGCAGTAAGTAGGTTTATTTTAATATTTCATAACAAGTACAAGGCTTTAATGCTTCTGTCTGTTCTCCCACACAAGTTTTTACGGTAACAGTAAAAGCATATACACTGCCATACAGACATCTGTGGTTGATGAAGTAAGCCATTCATGTTTGTTTGTTTGTTTGTTTTGCATAACCCACAGCATACATTAAGCTACATGTGGCATAGTAATAACACAAGCTAATACAGTCAGTGGGCCCTGAAGCAGACCACTCGCATGTGGGGCAATTGGTTGGGGCTCCACCCCTCCATTAGATCTGTCACTTCAAACATAACCTGCTGTGGAGAACATTAGGTGTGCAGCACTCTTATGAGAAGAGAACTGCTTTCATAGCCTTAAAACCCAGAGTTAACCCTTTAAATTGCTGAACACAAATCCTGCTTTCTGGTACAGGCTTTAGAGATGGGTGTGGAAAGACAAACCAAGATGGGGCTAACTGGTTAGCAAGCTAACTTCGGTAGATATCTCTGCAAGATAGTACACATATGTCTTTGTTATAACATAAGCATGTTCTGCTCATGATTTTAGTTCATTTTTCTGAATTTTTAAACTAAAATTATGTATATTATAATTGTGTATATAAACATGTGCCATCACTTTCCAGAAATTCAAAGTATGGATTGACTTGGCAAATCTCATTCAGCAGTAAGGCCTTACTCTTAATACATGTTATGAGACATATTACCAGGTTTGCATGTACGACATTCTGGTCGTTCTGCAGAATAGGCTTTGTATAGAACATAAAATTGACTTCATCATGTGCATTCGGCATCCATCCATCTGTTTTCTATACCACTTATCCCTCAGACTCATGGGGGGGGGGGCTGGAGCCTATCCCAGCTGACTAATGGTGAGAGGCCACCCTGGACTGGTTGCCATTCAATCACAGAGACGCCAAGACAATTACACACACTCACACCTAGGGGTGATGTAAAGCAGCCAGTTAACCTCACGTGCATGTTTTTTTTTGAGGACTGTGCGAGGAAGCTGCAGTACCAAGTACCAAGAAGACCATGCAAACTCCACACAGAGTGGCTAAACGTTAAAATCTTCAAAAACTTCAATACAGTACTGCATCTTACACATTTACCTCAGCTTTTAGCCATGGAGGTTTGGGGTGCAAGGTGGTCCAGTCCAGTCTCATTTAGGATGCTCATATACATGCTGGTGATTTAAGCTTGCAGTACAGCAGCTATGTGAATTACAATAGCAGTGATTGAGCATGACAGCTTCGAAGGGATACTCAAGCGAATTAGGAGGACATACAACAGACAAACGAAAAAAGAAATGTCAAAATCAATCTTCAAGCAGCAGACATTGCACTACCCCTGTATGTTCAGTCTCATTTAGTGTGTATTCCCTTTTTTTTAAAAAAAAACAAATCAAAAGAAAAAAAACCACACGTGCATATAGACAGTGCAAAGAGCTAAAGGCTGCTAGGAACCACAGAAGTTTTCTCTTTTCATGTCTATATATATATATATCTATATATATATATATGTCTATATATATCTTATACCAGTGCATGACCACATAGCAGTGAAGAGTCACACTATCACCGGCAGTAGTCGCACTACTCTATGGAGGCAGCCGAAACTGGCATTAAATCAATATTGGTCGGTCAATTTAAAAATAACAAAGCAAAAAAAAACAAACAAAAAAAAACTGCAGTATATAGTAAAACTTGTTAATTATGAGCCAGTTTTTGATTGGAAGTGTTATTCCATCTAAAACAATGCAGTGACCAAATTCTCTCTTCTCTCTCTTAAATTTCAATTTCAATTCAGTTTATTTATGTAGCGCCAATTCACAACAAAAGT